>NC_089223.1:83846122-84149152 GCF_963924675.1 Phocoena phocoena | reverse complement strand
TCTTTTGTGAATATTGATGAATGAAAAATCATAATGATTTATTGCAAGGTAGGAAGGAGTTGTTCAGCTGAGGACCAGTTGAGTGAATGCCTAAGGAGATGTGTAACGAATTCTTCTATAGTATATTGAACACAGGAAAAGGAAAAACAAAATTTACAAATATTTTTTGATAAATATGAGATATGATCTATGTGAGGAATTTATTATATATATGCACATAGGTTTATCTCATGTAATACTCTGAACCACCTGTGTATTATTTGGCAGACATCCTTTGAGGTCTTGAATGTCTGATAAAAACCAAACATAAAAATTCTAATGGTGAAAATCAGTAAACAAGCAAAATCAATTAATATAATATACATGAGAGTTTAATAAGTACTTTGGAGAAATAATAGAGAAAAAAGATAATTGATGCTGGTGTTAGTGGGGCATGAAAATTTTTAAAGTGTGCTGTACTGCATATGTCTATTAGCATGGATGATTAATTTTCTTCTCCTATTGTACATCTCTGTACAATAGCATCTAGAAAGCTAAAAATTACATTTCCCAAACACCCTTGAAACTAAAATCCTGGGTACAAAAGAATGGACCAATTTTGGTGCATTTGGGTGAGCTTCGTAAGGGAGAAATGAGGTGAAGACCATTTCTCTGCAGAGTCTTTGCTCTTTTCTAAGGAAAAATTATGGTTACAAAGTTCTAGATTTAGTCATCAATTTCATTCCCGTGTATCAAAAGTTGTAGTGAAAGCTGAATTCTAGGAGGCATTTCTAAAATCATAGACTACAGCCTACTTCCTCAGTCTCTCAAACTGTTTTTTCTAAACTTATTTCCATGTATTAAATCCTTTTCTGAGTGTGTGTGGGGGAGGGATAAATTGGGAGATTGGGATTGACATATATGCACTACTATATATAAAATAGATAACTAATAAGAACTTGCTGTATAGCACAGGGAACTCTGCTCAACACTCTGTAATGACCTATGTGGGAAAAGAATCTAAAAAAAAAAGAAAAAAAGAATGGATATGTTTATATGTATAACTGATTCACTAGGTTGTACAGCAGAAACTAACACAACATTGTAAATCAAATCTACTCCAATAAAATTTTTTTTTAAAAATCCCTTTCTGTTTAAATATTTAAATTGGTTGTCTTGAGTACTACAGGACATTAACAAAGGACCCACTGAGAAGATGACTTGTGATCAAAGACTATGTGGATATGTGAGAAAGAGCTCTCCAAGAAGATGGAACAACAAGGACCAAGATCCTGAATTAAGAGAACACCTGACATATTCAACAACCAAGAGAGTCTGAGGGAACAGAGAAAAATTATATATATATATATATATATATATATATATATATATATATATATATATGATGAATGTAATTTTTCATGAAGAAGAAGGCTAAATATTGACAAGATGTAAGTTCTTCCCAACTTGACCTATAGATTCAATACAATCCCAATCAAAATCCTAGCAAATTATTTTATGGATATTAACAAATCGGTTCTAAAGCTTATATAAAGAAGCAAAAGATCCAGTACTGGAGGAGTAGAATAAAGTTAGAGAACTGACACTACCCAACTTCAAGACTTACTATAAAGTTACAGTAATCAAGACAGTATGGTATTGGTGAAAGAGTAGAAAAATAGATCAATGGAGCAGAATAGAGAGCACAGAAATAGACCCACATAAATTTATTCCACTGATCTTTGACAAAGAACCAAAAGTGATACAATGGAGCAAAGATAGTCTTTTCTATAAATGTAACAATTGGACATGCACATATGAAAAAAGAAACAAAAACAGAATCTAGACACAGACTTTATACTCTTTACGAAAATTAACTCTGGAGTTTTCCCCAGCTTTGGGTGGTGGCTGCTGCTGGGCTCCGGCTTCCCAACGGCGGAGGGCAAGGCGGCGTGGACAGCGTCCCCGGCACCCCGCTCCCCGCCGCCCGCAGCCACGCGCCCGCCCTCCCGCCGCGCCCCGAGCTCTCCGCTCTTCGCCTCAGTTCCCGGCCGCCGCCGCCGCAGCCCAGAGAGCGGCCCAGATGCAGGCCATCAAGTGTGTGGTGGTGGGAGACGGAGCTGTAGGTAAAACTTGCCTCCTGATCAGTTATACGACCAATGCCTTTCCTGGAGAGTATATCCCCACTGTCTTTGACAACTATTCTGCCAATGTTATGGTGGATGGAAAACCGGTGAATCTGGGCTTGTGGGATACAGCTGGATAAGAAGATTATGACCGATTATGTCCCCTATCCTATCCGCAAACGGATGTATTCTTGATTTGCTTTTCTCTTGTGAGTCCTGCATCATTTGAAAATGTTCGTGCAAAGTGGTACCCTGAAGTGCGACACCACTGTCCCAACACTCCTATCATCCTGGTGGGGACGAAACTTGATTTGAGGGATGATAAAGACACGATTGAGAAACTGAAGGAGAAGAAGCTGACACCCATCACCTACCCGCAGGGCTTGGCCATGGCCAAGGAGATCGGTGCCGTCAAATACCTGGAGTGCTCGGCGCTCACGCAGCGAGGTCTTAAGACGGTGTTTGATGAAGCTATCCGGGCGGTTCTCTGCCCGCCCCTCGTCAAGGAGAGGAAGAGAAAATGCCTGCTGTTGTGAATGTCCGGGCCCCTCCCGCCTGTCTCCGTCCCCCAGGACCCTTTGTACGCTTTGCTCAAACGGTGGAGCCTTCGCACTCAATGCCAAGTTTTTGGTACAGATTAGTTTTTTCATAAAACCGTTTTGAACCAATCAGTAATTTCTAGGTTTTGTTTGTTTAAAGTGTAAGAGTTCAAACTTTCACATCCTATTAAAGTTTAGCTCTAAGATGACGAGCTTCCTTAAAGCCTTATTTCTCAAAGCCCCTATTCTTGCTCAGATTAAGAGTTGCCAAAATACCTTGTGAACTAAGTTGCATTGTTGGGCTAAGAACACTAAGCACTAAACTGTTCAAAGACCTTTGTCTGGAAGAGACTAGCTTCTGAGGCAGGAGAGGCAGACGCTCGCTAATGAGTTTCAGACGCGAAGAGCAGTACAGCCTCCTTCCTGAAACATTGCCATTTAATGCATCCTGATTTACCAGCCCACGTTCACTACCAAACACTGTACTGTACATCATAATGAACGAGTGTAACAGCTCAGCTCTTTGGATCAATCTTTTTGATTTCGTAGTGAGATTTTTAAAACAAATTAGTGTATTAGCTTTTGTGAGATTTTGAACAGAGCTTTTACTCCCATATTCCCTCCGATGAAGCATTCTGCTCTGGCCGTGGGTGCACTGGGTGGAGTGTGTGGAACACTTGTGATCAGAGGATGAAGACAGTATTTTAACAAAATAGGGAGATTAATTTACACTACATTGTATACATAATAATTAAACTATTAAAAGTGTCACGGGTAAACGTTTTAAAAGGTTAATTTCTGTCAAATGCAGTAGATGATGAAGAAAGGCCGGTATTATCAGTAAGTGTTTTCTTAAGCTTTTCCTTTTCCTTAAACGTGCCCATCCCTCCTGAAATTGGGCATTTAATCCATCTTTGACCTCATCATTCTCATAGTTGCTAACTTAGTAAGTGCTTTTCTTATAGAACCCCTTCTTAATGAGCAATATGCCTCCTTGTATTATAAAATTGTTCTGAATATGCATTAGAATTTTTTTTTTTGTAGATTAGTAAAAGTGCATTCCTGTTTTCATGTTACCTTATCCAAAGGTAGTAAGTGCTTTCCTTGGTTTTCTAGTAACTAGGTGCAAAAATCCTATGTTGCAGATTTACAGTTTTTAAAATACTTAGATATTCTTAAGCTGTAAAACCTGCCAGATCAACGACACTGCACCTGGACTAATAACACTGACTGCCTCTTGCCTCACAGCGTGCACACGCTTCCTGTCCTTGCCCTAACGATGTTCCTTGGGGTCTGTGAGGTTCTGTCAACTCCGTACTCGTGCTAACGAAATTCTGTACAACTTACCCACTGGCAAGAATACGAGCTTGGACCTTTCAACCACTAGAACAAAATTTTTTAAATTGACAGTTGCAGAATTGTGGAGTGTTTTTACATTGATCTTTTGCTAATGTGATTAGCAGTATGTTTTGCATGTATGACTTAATAAATCCTTGAATCATGAAAAAAAAAATTAACTCTGAATGGACCTAAATGTAAAATGCAAGAGAATAAAACTCCTAACAGGAGAAAACCTACATGGTCTTAGGTATGGTGATGACTTGTTAGATACAACACAGATACAATCCATGAAAAGATTAATTGATAAGCTGGACTTTATTAAAATCAAAAACTGCTCTGAGAAAGACAATGTCAAGAAAATGAGAAGACAAGCCACAAACTGGGAGAATATAGTTGAAAAGATACAACTGATAAAGGACAGTTATCTAAAATATATGAAACCCTTAAAACTCATCAATAAGAAAATACATGACCCATTTAAAAAAAATGGGCCAAAGACCTTAACAAACAGCTCATCAAAGGATAAATATAGTTGAAAAATAAGCAAATGAAAAGATGTTCCACATAATATGTCATCAGGAAAATGTAAATGAAAACAACAATATAGTACCAGTACATACCTATTAGAATGGTAAAATCTGGAACACTGACAAAACCAAATACTGATGAGGGTGTGAAACAAGAACACTCATTCACTGCTAGTGAGAATACAAAATGGTATAACCACTCTCAGTTTCTTACAGAATAAAACATACTCTTACCATACCCTCCAGCAATCCCACTTTTTCATATTTACCCAAATGAGATGAAAATTATGTCCACACAAAAATTTGCACATGGATGTTTATAGCTGCTTTATTCATATTTGCCAAAACTTGGAAGCAACCTAGATGCCCTTCAGTAGACTAATAGATAAATAAACTGTGATACATTCAGACAATGGAATATTATTCAGTGATAAACAAAGAACTATTAAACCATTAAGAAGAAACTTAAATGTATATTATGAAGTAAAATATGTCAATCTTAGAAAGCTAAAAACTTTAGCTTTTATGTCCAACCATATGACATTCTGGAAAAAGCAAAACTGGAAAAGACAGTAAAAAACTGGAAAAGTCAGTAAAAATCTCAGTGGTTGCCAGGGATTGTGGGTTGAGCATTAAATAGGGAGAACACAGAGAGTATTTAAGGCAGTGAAAACACTCTATATAATACCATAACGATTAATACATGTTATTATGCATTTGTCCAAATGCATAGAATATACAACACTAAGAGTAAAACCTAAGGTAAACTTAGGATTTTGAATGATTATGATATGTCGATATAGGTTCATCAATTGTAATATATGTAAAACTGATATGGGATGTTGATATTGGAGGAGGCCATCTGGGAGCATGGAGTACATTGAAAATCTCTGTAACTTTCCCCCAAATTTGCTATTTATGACCTTTCAAAGCCACATTAATAGTGTTTGCTTTTACTTGAGTGAAATGGTAAGCCATTAAAAGGATCTGTTGTGATCTTTTATATTAATAAGAATGCCTTGATACCATTGCTGTGTTGAGGAAAGACTAATGGAAGACAAAGGTGGGAGTAAGAAACTAGTGTGAAAGCTATTACTGGCATCCAAATGAGCAACACAGGTAGCTTGGGCCAAAATAATGACAATGGGGTAGTGAGAAGTAAACAGGTTCTGAACCAAAAATTGAAAGGATTAAGTGTTGTGAAACTAAGTCAAGGAAGGCTCCAAAATTTTGGCTTGAGTAGTTGGGAGGAAGGAGTTTCTATCTACTGACTTGGGGAACAATATAGACAAAAGAGGTTTGTGGGAAAAGATCAGAGAAGCAGCATACTGTACATGCACTCTGGCACCTACATATTTTGTGCCAAACCTATTGCTTACAACCTGCATAAACTTGGGTGATTTATTCAACTTCTTTATATCTCTATTTCTTCATTTATAATAGCAATGACTTCATAGACTTATTATAAGGGATAAGTCAACTAATATATGTAATGTTATTAGAGTATTTTCTGGTACATAGTAAGCATTATATAGATGACAACTGTTATTGTTATCAGGTGCTAGGCTTTGGGTATTTAAAATCTGAGATGTCTATTACACATACAATTGGAGATATTTAATAAGAAAATTTAGAGTTCATGGGAAAGGTCAATGATAGAGATATTAAGTTGAGCATCAATAATTGGAGGTTACAAAGTTAAGAATTTCCACCTTCAAAGACCATCTAATCAAATGCATGCAACTTTGTGCATACTGAAGTTTCACAAATACCATCTAGTCGTATATTTAAAGGCATGAAACTAGAGGAAATAGCCAAAGAAACAATGGTATGTAGAAAGACAAGTGTTTCAAACACAGATTCCTATAACACTACAATGTTAATTCAGTCAAGTTGGAAAGAAACCTCAAAGGAAACAGAATGAAGATTATTTGCCAGTGAAATAGAAAAAAAAAAAGAAGAAAGTTAAGTGTACTAGAAGCCATGTGAAGAAAGTATTTCAAGGATGAGAGAGTGTCCAACTATGCAAGTGGGGCTGAAAAGTCAAATAAGATGAAGATCATTTGGTGTCATTAATTAGAACAATTTTGGTTGAATATGCAAAAATGAAACCTAATTGGCATAGGTTCAAGAAAGAATGGAAGAAGATAAAATGGGGACAATCACTTTAAAAATTTTTGCCATAAAATAGATAGGATGGTAGGTCATGGGGGACTTGGTGCCAAGAGAGAAGTTCTATTTGTGTTGTTTGTTTAACAAGGGGGAAATTATAGCATATTTTCATGTATATAAAAAATAAGGAGGAGAAGATGAAAAACAGAATTTCTAAAGGCTGAATCCAAAATGAGTGATTGAGGGTGGGCTATAGTTCACTGAAGCCAGGATTAGCACTAGTTAAGAAAATGAATGGAACACTGATGACCATAAAAGGGGCAGAGATGTAGGTAAGTTGATAAATGTGTTCTAGGAACACCAGCAAGTTTTCTTCTGATTGCTTCAGTGAATTATGATGCCAATTCACTACATGTAACAAAAGACAAGTAAGTATAGGAAGTCTGAACGAAGACTGCACATCATGAAACAGTGATGGGAAAGTGGGAAAGAGAAAGGCAGGGAAATCCTGTATTATTGCTAGACATCCCACTGTCATTAGTGATTCAGTATTTAGTGGAGCCTGGTCAGTGTGTTTGTGACTTTTTTCTCCAAACATCTTCATCTTCATGGCTGCTGATGCAGAATAAGAAAGAGTTTAGTTTGACCAGGATTATGACTTTGCTAAGTGAAAATGCCAAAACAAGATGCAAGCAAAGAACTGAGTGAATGTTCACAGTAATTGTTTAATATGAAATCCATGAAAGGTAAAGCTAAAGAAGAAAGCTAAAGAGGACATGACATGGTTAAAAAGTGGTTATATCAATTGATGTGACATTTTTGAGCAGAGGATTGTGGATTGAGGTTCTGAGGGAATGAGGTAAAATAAAGGAGATGGTGTCAGAAATTTGAGGCTTGAAGTTGAGATATCACATTTATTAGTGATCACCAGACCTATGGTATAACAATGGGAATGAGTGAGTGAATAAAGGACAAAATATATGGAGAGGAGGAGGTTCTGGATCAGAGATACTGATTATTGATGGAATGGTATTGGAGAGAAAAAGTGATTGAGCCAGAAAGTAAAATCTTAAAGTAGAGTACCCTAGGGATTAGAAGATGACAGATAAGAGAGAGTGAAGTAGACAGTCTAGTTTGTGACATGAGATTAAAAGGTCAAGGGACATAAGTAGGCTGGAAGGAGAGTTTTAAAGTGACAAAGAGGATTAAGGCAGCCGCCTACTCCAACTTCATGCCTACTGTCCTAGCAGATCCCATGTAACCCAGCACCTCCAATGGAAACTAGATTCCATTTAGCACAGAAAGATAAAAACAATTCTGTTTTATCTTTTTTATATACATGAATTGGATTTTGGTGATGGCTGAGATCCAAAGGGCATAGGTATTTTGTAAAAGAAATGACACTTGCATTGAAATATCCTGACTCTTACTCCAGTGCTGCAAAAATTTCATTTTGTTCGTCTACTATCATAAATTAATCTGAATGAATTATTTACTTGTTTGTTCTATAAGTAATCCATAAAATGAACAAATTCCTTTCAGTAGAAATTATTATATAATAGTAGTTATATAATTGTAAAACTACAACCTTGGCTTAATCTGCCCCTACAGTCATAAAATAAATGACATAGGTCTAGCAAATTTATTTAAAGAATTAAATCTATAGAATCATGCATGGCAAGGAAAGAAAAATAATAAAATATGAAGACTGCATGTTAAATGATGTGAAACTTTCTGCTGTATGCTTACCTCAAGCTCTGGCAGTGTGAAAATATGCTGCCACATTTAAGCAGAGACCCTGGAACTGAAGCCATCATTTTTTCTGTAACAGACAGATCCTGCCTCACTTACAGTAACTGAGGTATAAGGATGAATTCACCCTATGAGCACAGAACTGCCTGAGAACCTGCACATCATGGAAATCTTGAAGACAGTCAATTGGTCTTAAGGAAGCTTCACAGATATCCAGTTTCCCAAGATAGAAACTTCAGAGCCAACCTTGACTCCTGATGTCTTCTCCATCTCACGCATCTAGTTATTCATTTATTAATCCTTCCTCATAAATATGTCTTGAATCTGGCTTTTCCTCTTCAATTCCACTGTCAGTGCCCTAGTTCAGGCCTTCATTATCTCTTCCCAGGAACTTTGCAATAGTCTCCTTTATAGGGAGGTATCTCTTTAACTAATCTTTTCTTCACTTCAGTCCATACTCCAAACTGCAATAAAGTTATTGTCTCAGAAAATTACTTCAGAGAATGCTAATGTCTGTTTTCTTGTAACTAATGTTGAACTATGCAGGATTGTACAAATAAGGTTAATTATTGGATATGCATTGTGTTTCATGAATTCAATTTTAAGCATTTCAGTGGAGGACTTACCTCATTTTTTTTTTCACTTTTGCTTACTATGCCCAGTGCAATGGTGAATGCAACTAAATAGGTGCTCAGTGCAGACCTGGATTATTAATTGCTTTATCGTAGGCAGGATTTCAGCATTTTGAGGAAATGTCCGATTTATTATTTTGTTGGCAGCTTTCTTCTAAATCTTCTTTGCCAAAGGTCTTGTGTTTCCATTATTGTGGCAGATGCCAAGGACATTCTCCATTTCTTGCCAATAATTTTATCTATATAATTTATAAGATAGAAATATTGTATTACACTGAAAATCCCTGAGGGGAAAACTAGACATACAAACTATAAATAACTGAATAGTTCATCTCAATGCTATAATCAGTATTCAGATATACTAGTGAAGAAGAGGAGTTCCAATAGCGTATTTGATTTTCTGAAACTTGGTTAAGCACAAGCAGCCTGCCCAGCATCTAGTGTATAGCCCAATTCTAAGCACTCATTAGAGATTTAGACAGATGTACTGATTCAGGGTTCTGAATAGAAGGGGGTCACACTACAACATTTTTTCATTCATATGAAATAATATTTTTGTTGTTTTATGGAAAATCATCATGATAGAATATATTCTGGATAAATTTAATGATATTTTCATATTAGATATTAATTGTTGACCTAACCCTTTATACTGATCGGAAGTACAGACAGGTGAATTGAAGTTACATTATAGTAACAGATATACAGCTTGGATATAAGAGTAGAGAAAAGAAAACAAAAGTACTTAAAAAAACTTACTTCCTCCTGAGGTATTTGACTTTTGAAGTTTGAGTAATAATTAATCTACATAATATGGATTAGATGATCATAACAAGCTTCAATTAAGTAATAAGAGAAGTAAAACTTTCAAACTAAGATTGAATCTTACATTTCTAGTCTGCCATATTTCTTAATATTAAACACCAAGAGGAGCCAGTATAATATCAACATTTCTACAGGAACCTCATGAGGCATACTCATCACCATGAAAAGAGGAACACCTTCTTGGACCTAGAGCCCAGAGCCCACTTCTAAACTTTGACCTTCATAGGGACTCTGATCAAGGTATGAGCAAATTGTATCACATTGACAAAAAGGACTAAAGCAGAGGCATGGAATTGGACCAGGTTGGTATGTCTCCAGCTCAGATATTTGCTCACATGGCAATTGTCAATGAGCAAAGAAACCTAGCAGCACAGTGACGCACATGAAATTGGAAGACTTTTCCAGCTTGGTGGTGATGTAAATGGAAGATATGGTGGAGGCTGAGGCAGTCTGGGAGCAACTCAGTCTGGAAACAAGCTGCACATGCTTCTCCACCTGCGCAGGGCTCATGGAGGTGCAATAGCTGCCCATGATGGACCAGGCCAACTCCCTGATGAGCACTGGCTTCTGTTCCAACATGAAGACACTGCATGGCAGTGGTCCAGCTTCCACAGACACATGAGCAGCTGTAACCACTGCTTCTGCTCTGTGTGGGTGCCCAGTCTTCGACACCAACTTTTTCTGAGCCTTATTAGCCTAAATTTGCTGGAGAAAGGCCTGGGACACACCTTTCAGGTGTCTCATGGCAGGATGGCTGGTAGTACCAGGTTAATGCTGGGCTCAGCAATGCTCAGGGCTTCATCATTCAAGATCTCCTTCATCCTGGGCATCATTCTGAGGTCACGAGCCAGCAGTGGTGAGCTTCTTTGTTGTGGATGGCTTGTGCAAGTCTGCCTCTTTGTGGGGGCCAGTAGATCAGCTGGTCTTTGGACTGCTTCTCAAGACATCCACAAGATTTTGGCTGAAGATATGGAGTCACCGAAGGAGAGGCAAACCCTGAGTCACTCCATCAACTTCCTGGTCAGAGAGCAGTTGGATAGAATGAATGCTGTTAATCCTACCTCTGATGTTCATAAACTTGGGGATGTTGAACTCCTGGCATAATGTTGCATTTCTCTATCTATCTATCTACCTCCCTATCTATCTATCTATTTATTTATCTAATCTAATCTAATATAATCTAATCTACCAAGCTATCTATTTGATCAGGCAAGGATGATTTTCTTCAAGCTTACTGCAGTCGGAGATAGAGACCAAAATTCAGTCTGAGCTCAACTCTGCTGAAACAACGGGTATGAGAGGTTTTTTTTTTTTAAGTTTTTCTTTATTATTATTTTTTTAAATTATTGGAGTATAGTTGATTTACAATATTGTGTTAGTTTCTTCTGTACAGCAAAGTGAATCAGTTATACATATATATCTATCAACTCTTTTTTAGATTCTTTTCCTATCTAGGTTATTACAAAGTATTGAGTAGAGTTCCCTGTCCTTATTAGTTATCTGTTTTATATATAGTAATGTGTATATGACAGTTCCAATCTCCCAATTTATCCCTCCCCCTCTTCCTTCCTGGTAACCATAAGATTGTTTTCTACATCTTTGACTCTATTTCTGTTTTGTAGATAAGTTCATTTGTACCATTTTTTTAGATCCCATATATAAATGATATACAATATTTGTCCTTCTCTGTCTGACTTATTTCATTCAGTATGAAAATCTCTAAGTCCATCTATGTTGCTGAGAGTTTTGAATAGCTGGGATGGGGTGGGATGAGGAAATCTGAAACCATCTGTTTATGCTAATGAGACTTACCCAGAGGTAAAACAAAATCGTATTTTCATGACAGGAAGCAGTTTTACAACTTGGAGTAGTGTGCTCACCCTGTTACACTCCTAACTGCCAGCCCTGACCCCACAGAAACCTAGCAATACGGGCACTATCTTCCTTGATGATTGCATTTCAAAAGTATGTCTCCCAAGTCCTTGACAAAGACTTCCCTAGGTGGTAAAACTGGCCCCAGGATTTTAGAAGATTTACATCTTAAAGAGGCAAAGAAAGAATTTACAGTTATGAGTTTTCCAGAGTAATTCTCTCAGAATAGGGAGGGTGGGACATACAGTCAGGAAGAAGGTTGTCTAAAACTTAATAGAACTGAAGAAATCTTTAAGGCTGAGGTTGTGTTGGTATATATATATTCAGAAAGCATGGAAGAGTTAATTATAAGATTCATTCTTATACATATGTTGTATTAATTTTGTGGATTTTCTTGCTTCCAGAAGCTTTCATAATTAATGCACATGGGGGAAAAAAGTATTTGGTGGGGAATCCCAGAGAAACATTACTAGGATTTATTTTAGTGATCCTTGTTCTAAAAGGTAATGCGTCAGAGTAAAAATAAGCAAAACAAAAACTAGTTTAGATACAGATGGACCCAAATCCAATACAAAATGTACTATTTGCCAACATTAAGCAAGGTGAGTTAATTTTCCACCAATATTAGTTATTATTATTGGAGTAATTACAATGTAAGACTTTTTTGGTTTTAGATTAACCAATCTTGTTTAAAGAAAAGAAAACTTACAGAGGAGATGAAATTTATAGGAAATGTTAAGTGTGGACAGTAAATAAATCTAGTAGCTTTTAATAAACCTAACTCATAGGATATATTAAAGAGTATAGATAACACAAAATCGAGTAGCTTGTGAGAAACCTAAATAATAAGTGAGTTAGTCATTGGTAAGACATCCTAAAAAGAAAATAAAATTATGATGGGACAAACAAATGTGTAACTTTTAGAAAGAAAACTATGGAATGAATAAGGTTCTATCATGATAGTTCTGAGATACTAGCTATGTTTTTCTTAAACCGGTCACCTATTGATGACACCCAGTACAGTTTAATTGTTGATCCATATGTACTCTGTTTAGACAATGCAGAAAAAACCCATAACTCTTTAGCAGCTAGCTAGTGAGCTATGTCTGTAGTCACCTCTTTCCCATACAGTGCTTTCTATCTGTGAACCCTTATGCTCAAACCTCAACCATAATCTTACTAACTGCTTCATCAACAGGGAAGGTTGAGATATGGTAGAAATAAACACAGTACCTAAGAACTTTGCTTGACCTTGGATTCAGGTCTACATACTTGGACCCTATATTAAGTATATTAGCATATATCATTCATTTTCCCTGTTTCCTCACTAGCTGTTTTACATTGAATTAATTAACCATATAATTTGAGTATCTTAATTTGGCCCATAAATCTGTTCTGTTCCTCTGGGATAGCTTGTGTGGAGGACACCAGTGCGTCAAAGTCATTTTCCACATGACAGTTGTATATAAAATGCCTAGCACAAAGGATGGGCCTACAGTTGCTATTCAAGGGATGCTTACTATCCCTTATGATAACTTTCAGACTTGACATCTACTGTCATATTCTTATCTAGATCAGTGGTTCTTAAAAAGGGGCAATTCTGCCCTTCAAGGAATATTTGACAGTGTCTGGAGATATTTTGATTGTCAATACAAAGGGGATCTAGTGGGATCTGGTGAGTAGAGATCAGGGATGTTGTTAAACATCCCATGATGTACAGTATAGTTTCCCAACACAAGGAATTATCAAGTCCAAATGCCAATATTGGTGTGGTTGAGAAACCCCCACTTGGAATGATCATGCTCCCCCATCTTCACTGAAAATTTTGAGATCAATCTAGATGTAGAAATTTATACTTTAGCTAATACCTTCTACCTCAATGTATTTATTTCAAAATAATTTTGAAACAATCTGCTTTATGCAACTACCTCGGCAACTATCTAAGATACTAAGGTACTAAATGATTACTATAGTGTAACTACATTACACAGATTTAAATTCAACACTGAATATTATGAAAAATACAAAACAAACAAAAAACAAACAAACAAAAAACCCAACAAACCTGATCAGTTCTCTGTTCTCAACCTTTTCTCAAATACTATTAGATATGGCTCAGAAAAATTGTCTCTATTAGTAATACTTTCAAAATATTATCATAAAGAAGTATTTCTTAAGAGTTAGAGGCATTGAGGGCTCTGGTAAAGACAGAGATCTCCCATTGTTAAGAACAAGAAAGACAGCAGTCTATCTGTGTTATACTAATTGGCCAAAGGTAGTCTAAAAGTCAAAATTTAGTAGGAAATAAAAAATAATTCTCAGATTTAATTCAGCTACAGATAAGATTTTTATCTTTGTTGCCAAGTTTATCTTCCCAATAGCTAAACATAAAGAGTAGCATGAGTGGAAAAAAACATTAATTGTTCACTTGATATTATAACAGGATTACACAGTTTTAAAGGGATGGTGTCTCAGCATTTTTTCCATTTGTTATTTCACACTTTATTTTCCCACTCCTTTCATTAAGTTTATATTTTATATTTAGAAAAACACACATCCTTTAGAAATGTAGTGTGTTGTGTGTATTTATGAGGTGGGAGACAAAATTTTTAAGAAGTTTGGGTTCTCAGAGAGAGCAGATGAAGAGATAATTGAATATGTAACATAGGACTGAAGGTCTGCTGTCCAGTTTCTTTTCTGTGGAAACCTGCCCTGGTCAGCACACAGAACTGATTGATCCATCCACCTGTCTATCATCTGGACAGGCAGAGGCTGTATGCTATGTGAACAGGGCCAAATAGAAGATGGCTTTGTGCAGGGCAAGTGGGTGAAGTGATTCACAAGCTGTCTCCTTCTGGCAAATACTTTATACAGATTTCCCAATAGTTCAGTTAGTCTCCATCCTCATCAGACTAGGTAGAACACAAAACAAAATAAAAAACAATTTAATAAAGACAATGTTTTCTAATATTCTAAAATAATGTGTAGAACCATGATCATAATGCTGCCCAAGAAGTGTTAGAGAATTAGTATTTATAAAATTGTTTATACTTCAGCTATAAGATAAGGAAGGGTCAGATTGATAAATAAGTTATCTTAGTCCCTCCTTTGACAAATAGCACCATATCCTTGCTTGGTTTCCTATTAAGGCAAGATCCTATTCCCACTGCCTTATGCTACCCTTACTCTTTGTGGTGGTTTCATTCCCAACCCAATTCATGCCACACCTCACTTCATTTCAATGCCCTCTTCTTTTAATCATATCTTACCAATTGTTTAAGATTTAACTCAAGCTGTATTGATAGCTACAGTATAGCTTAGCCTAGATGGATGTCTCCTTTTCTGAACTATCAAAGGACATTGGTTTGAACCATTCACATCCTTAAGATTTTAAACAAATTATATATTTTTCTTTCATACTAGATTGCACACTTCCTAGTATGAGCCAGACTACACACCATAAAATGTTCAATTGCTCTATTTCTGATATTATATATTCTCTGTAGAATAAGCCTACACACAGTTCTCCGAGCTTGTTGTGTGGATTAATTAAGACTAATATATGAATGTACCTGGCCTGATGTTTGCCACAAAGTGCATGAGAACACAAGAAATATTCATGTGTATAAATACATGAAACAGATGGGAGAGAGAGTGCAAGAAGAAAATGTCATGAGACAGATGGAGAAATTCCTTGGTAGAGTTGGAAAGACACAAAGAGAAAGAGAGATGGAGATAGAAAGAGAGAGAGAGAGAGGAGAGAAACTTATCCCACCCTCCAAAAGGGAAATACTTTAGTCCCTTTAACCTGAAAATGGGGAAAGAAGCAGAAAGTAACCATTCTCCCTAGGCAAAAAGAGACTTTCTAAGTTATTTTCTCCTTTAAAAGGAAAGGGGAGAACTGGTGGGGTCTATTGCTCCTGTGGGGAGAGTGGGGAAAGAAGAGATTTTCTTCCAGCACAGAGCACAGAGAAACTGCATCAAGTAAATGAAATGCCAAGATGGCACAACAGTGGCAGGGGACTTCAGTGAAGACCCAGGAGAGAAAGTGGTCGCATGGGGAACAGTGGCATTGTAGACTCGACGTGACTCAAATGGTGATTTCAGTCATTAACTGTGCTGACCGCTAAAGAAAAAGTTGGGGAGTCTGCCAAAATTCTCATGGAGAAAAATAATGGAACTCAGAGTATCTTAGGGTTCAGCAATTATTTTTATATGTGTTTGGTCAAATAATACATCGTTGAGGGATGACTCACATCCCACTAACTGTCCATCCCCAGGTTGACTGTCAAGAAACATCTATACTATATGGAAGCTAGAGTTATACAATAATAATTATATCTAATTTTTCATACTCATATCTGAATTGTTTGAAAGTTTTTAATGTATTCTTGTACTTACCCTTGTTTCTTACCCATCTTTTTTTGAATCTTTATATCAATATTTAAAGTGATTTTGTGGAGCTTCCCTGGTGGCGCAGTGGTTAAGAATACACATGCCAATGCAGGGACATGGGTTTGAGCCCTGGTCCGAGAAGATCCCACATGCCGTGGAGCAACTAAACCTGTGCGCCACAACTACTGAGCCTGTGCTCTAGAGGCCGTGAACCCCAACTACTGAAGCCTGCATGCCTAGAGCCCACGCTCTGCAACAAGAGAAACCACTGCAATGAGAAGCCCGTGCCCCGCAATGAAGAATAGCCGCCACTTGCCACAACTAGAAAAAGTCCACGCTCAGCAACAAAACATCCAATGCAGCCAAAAAGAAATAAATTTATTAAAAAAAAATAAAGTGATTTTGTGCAAAAGGCAGTGAGCTTCATTACAGTCTTCATCCATTTCCATTAGCCCTGATTATTAGTTAACATCAGTAACTGCTCTTTTCATGTTTTCTGCTGTAGTGGTACTTGGAAAAATTTAACTATTGTGCAGAAGTATTGATAGTTATAAGGACGTGTGAAAACATCATCAAGTATATTTTCCAACTCTCAGTTAAGATTATAAGTCTACTCTGGCAGTCTGGAAAGCTAAGAATCTGTGGAAAAGTCATATTATGATCATTTCCTGGTTTCCTAAACCAGGAAAAAGTCATATTTCCTGGTTTAGGAAATATTAAGTTATATATTGAAATTTTTTTGAAGGTATATATGGTGCCATACTCACATTTGAATCTCCTCTTCAATACAAATCTGGATCAATATATAAATTCTCAATAAATATTTGCTATGTTGGATGGAATTCAAGCATTGAATCTAACTGTGACTAGAAAATATTATACTAGGAGGTTTGCTCCCAGTAGACGTTTGGAATCAAGTCAGAACCATTGAGCCTGGTTTTACCTGGGCTTATCCTGGGCATATAACAAATAGTGCTTTTTTTCTGTGTAGAACTGCAGGGAGAGGCATGGGGAAAAGTAAAGATGGGCATGTCAAAATTTTGAATGCCCCCCCTTTTCTCCCTCTCCACCTTTCAATCCCTAAATTAGAGATACTTGGTGTTTATACCAAAAACATTGTTAAAATGAACACTATTACAGAGATAAGGAAACTGAGTTGCTATCTAAGTGACCCACTTACACATTAGCTAGTGTAGTATCATTGTATTAATGCAGATTTTTGTAATTTGTTTGATAAAATTATGAAAAAAACAGATTAAGTCTAAATGGTAAGGATATATTTGTTACAGAGTAATTGGGAAGAGATTAAGTTCCTAAGAAAGCAAACATGATTTTTGGATTTATGGCAGTTATCTATTGCTACATTACTAACTGTCTCAAAGTGCAGTGGTTGACTGGACTTGGAAGGGTTCATCCAGTGAGTCTCTTCTGGTTTTGGTCAAATGGCAGCTGAGGCTGGAGTCATCTGGAGGTTCCACTGGGTCACTTGGACACTCGGCAGCTGGGCCTCTCTCCCCTCCTATGTAGCATCATAACCTCTCCATGTATGTATGGTAGCTGAACAATTTACATGGTAACTCAGAGATTCCAAGAGCACAAAAATGGAATTGTCCAGGCTTTTAAGCTTTATAAGCAAAACTGACACAGTGTTTGATCACCACCTTCTACAGATTAAAACAAAATCATAGGAACGTGCAACATTCATCATGGAAGAGGACTATGTAATTGAGTGCCACCATTCTTTCAGTAGGTGGTTCATTGAGGACCATAACTAGCTACTGTAGTAATCATTCAATACTTCTTTAATTGAGTAGCTGCAAGAGGGAATGGGTAATATGTTGAAAGGAGAAAAAGAAACAACATAGGGTTTAAACAGTGAGACAATTAGCTACACATATGTGATTAATTTCCCTGCACAGATTTCATTCCCGTTGCAGTTCAGTGTATTATAATTTTCATGAAAATCATATGTTCCATGCCAAAGCACTTTTTCCATTGACTTCTCCCTGGTAATTGTTTTCATGGAAATATTAATGTCTAGTATATTCCCTTTTTCTGAGTCCTGAAACAAACATGATAAGATAGCATTGATATTGTCACTCTATATGGTGTACTGCTGACCCTAAAATACATGGAAGTTATGTTGAGGACATGTATTCCTATACAGAGTCCACCAAAGAGAAGTCACATTCTTAGCCTATATTCATAGCCTATATAAAACAGATAGCACCTAAATAGAACTGATTTTCATAGACATGTAAAGAACCAGATTAGGTTTTTCTTCCATGGCAGAGTAGACAGCACTTTCAAAGGGAATTGAGAAGCAACATGAAGTGATACATGAGACACTCATAATAAATGTGGTACAGATAGGATTCGTGGACTTGATAAAGGTTAAGCGAAACCACCTAAGAATACAGAAAATGCATATCCTTTTTCCTGTCTGGAATTATTACTTTTTTTTGAGAGTGATATTCCTACATACATGTGCTACTCCAGGAGGGCACAAGACAGAGTAGTAGGGATGGCAATTTGACAAATATTGACATTGGTGATGGAACTTTCAGTTTCTTTAAAAAAAAGTTCTCTCCCCTGCTTTGAGTGTAGTGTGTGTGTGTGTGTGTGTGTGTGTGTGTGTGTGTGTAAATGTTGGTATATATTTAGCTGCAAAGTAAATTGAAAAGATAGGAGGTTGTGTTTCCTCCATTTAGATGGACACCCTTTCTGAATTCCCTGCCTTTCAATCACATGCCTTTTTCTAACCTCTGCTGAATCAAGTCTGCTGTGCCTCTCTGGTTCACTTTCTCTAGAGAATTTACTTCTGGTCTTTGGCTGGAAAGTTGCTAAATGAGTTGAGTGCATGGGGAGGGCATAATAATAGTTGGCTGTATAAGATAGAAGAGCAGCAGATCAGGGTTTTTCCACAGCTTACTTGACTTTCCCACTGTTCAGAATACAAAGTTTCAACTGATCTTTCTGCTTTTAAACTAGTATCCTCCCTCTGCCGTCTCTGGGGCCTGGTTTGTATAAAAGCTGAGCTTCTAAAGAGGTCTTGTGGGGCAATTTGACAGAGTCCATGCTGTTTTCTTCCTCTTCAGTCATTTAAATTATACCTTTCTTCACATTCTTAAGTAGGTTATCATTCTTGTATTTGAATTACTTATTTTTAAAATATACAAAGTATTTTGTCTGATGTGATTATTGCTATTGATGTCTAATGCCTTTTTCATCTTTAAGTACTTTTCAGTGGGTTTTAGAAAGGATAAATGGTCAATATTCATGTTCAAGTGAGAGGGTTTAGCTGTTATTGTTCTTTTTTTGCTCTATGCTCTTGAGATATTTTAGTAAATTTGACCAGTTAACTATAGCAAACCAAAAATAATAATCATCATCATCATCACTTGATTTTCCTGGTTGAACATTCATTCAAACTTCTCTGGTGGGTTTCTTCTGAAAGTGTTTCCAGTTATTTTTTCTTCTATAATATCATTTTATAAGCAGCAAGTAGGTTATTAGAAAAATAATCCAATATTGATCACTATTCAGTATCTTTTATTTAATATAAAAAACTACCAAGAGCAATGTAAGAATCTTCTCATAATATTTTTATCACTCACTATCTTTTAATTAAATGAAAAGTTGAATGCTGACCTAGAAACCAGTTTAATAATACTCTACAAACGAATACTCTAAAAATACTACCAAATAATTGGTGATGGGAAATTATCTGATAATTCTTAACCTCTGTTCTTATATTTATTTCAGTTCTCAGATTAGTTCAGTATTATTTGCCATATCATGTGGTTTTTAATTATGCTATTTTTGCTGATTACAGAAAATTTTGCTTCAGAAGTCATCATATGAACAGCTAAGAATTGTTCCAGTATCGTAAGAAAAAAAGTAGCTTAATATCAGTTAACAAAAACTGACAATTATTTGGATGAGATACTTACTTGTATTAAAATGAACATTACCAAATATTTTTATATAATAATTCACTTTATTTACATATTTAATATGTAGTTCTTCTAACAACAAAACACTGACCACAAAAATATTGTAGGATCCATTTGAGGGATTTTTATGGACAAAGTAAGTGAAAATTGTGTGGGTCCAGGTACTTGAGTTATTTCAAAACTTTCTCTCCACCCCAAGGAATTGTAAACCTGGCTCACATGCACTTCAATTGCTCACACATAATTGAAAAAGTATAATTGCCTTTGTATTAGGCCAGAACTTACAAATTTTTATAGTAAAATATCACTACTGTTGCATTTTCTCTATTCTTTTAAGTCAAAATCTAGTTTGAATTTGATTCTTTGGAAATAAATAGTAGAGGTTAAAATAAGAAATAATCTGTATCAGAACCAGAAATGATGAATTATGTCAAAAGTTAAAATATAGTATAGAGATAAGTGACAAAAATATTCAATATGCAAGAGTTATACCATGGTAAGGAAGGAAATAGAAGGATATAATTCATATACTGTATAACTCACAGTTTATATAATTCAGTATTTTCAGTAAATTCACAGGATATTCAACCATCACCACAATCAAATGTTATAACATTTTCATTCCCCTTAAGAAATCTTGGGACACTTAGCAGTCAATCTCCATTTCCTCTCTTCCCCACTTTGACTTCGGTCCTAAGCAACCACTAATATACTTCTCATATCTGTAAATTTGCCTATTCTGAGCAAATTTCTAGGAACTTTGAAAGATTTTTTAAAAATTATAATTTTACTTGTTAAATTGTTGCTTTGCGGTGGCGAGAGTTAACTGAGATACTTACACGGCGATTCTGTAAGTAAGTCCTGTTCCCTCCAGTTGTTGTGACTCATTTTTATTAAATATTTTCATTCAAATCATGTTATATTTAAAATAATCTCAATACAAAGTTTGAATATGTATTTTAGAAGATAGCAAACAATCATTTTCTTCTGTTATAGACAGGAATGAAAGGCATCCCAAAGATATCCATGATTGCCAGAACCGGTGACTTCTGTATCTTTCCTGGCAAACTAAGGTTACAGATGAAATTAAGGTTACTGATCAGCTGACCTTAAAATAAGGAGATTATCCCAGGTAATCTGGGTTGGTTCAATGTAATGACAGAAGCCTTAAATGTGGAAGAGGGAGGCAGAAGAAGAGCCTGTGTAGGAGTAATATTGTAAAAGAAAGACTTGAATGGTCCTTGTGGGCTTTTAAGATGAAATGAGGTCATGAATTAAGGAATCTGAGAAATACTCAGAAACTGTAAAAGGCAAGGAAACAGATTCCCCTCTGGAGCCTCTAAAACGGAATGAAGCCCTAGTGACATCTTTTTTTTTCTTTTTTTTAACATCTTTATTGGAGTATAATTGCTTTTCAATGGTGTGTTAGTTTCTGCTTTATAACAAAGTGAATCAGCTATACATACACATATATCCCCATATCTCCTCCCTCTTGTGTCTCCCTCCCACCCTCCCTATCCCACCCCTCTAGGTGGTCACAAAACACTGAGCTGATCTCCCTAGCCTATGCGGCTGCTTCTCACTAGCTATCTATTTTACATTTGCTAGTGTAGAGTGGCTTACTGACATCTTAATTTTAACATGATGAAACATATTTTGAACTTCTGAAAGCCAGATCTATGCTACTTTAAGCTACCAGTTCGTGCTACTATGTCACAGCTGCAATAGGAATTTAATATATTTTCCATCTCCTGAAAACACTAGTTCATTTTGGAACAACAATAAAAAAACCTTACAAAGTCAGAAATCATAAAATAAATGACCCAAAATCTTTAAATTAAAGAAACTTTGTTTAACAATTTGATATCTGTAAGATGGATTGAGTTTCAGGGTTGGACAAGTCTTTCATTTTATAAATATAAGTATATATGTATTTATAGCACATAATCCAAAATTACAGCTACTTCTTCTAATAAAACTTTTTATGCACACAGGCATATGGGAAAAGCAAAGATCCTAAACATCACATCTTTTGCTGAATTCTTGAAATATTTTCAGAGAATGCTAATTGTGCATGTGCTATAATCTAATAATTGTATGAAATGTCTGACATAAAATAAAAACAATAAAGTTGAATATGTAAGAGAGACAAGAAGTAGCAGGAAGGAAGCTAAAACAAAAGGAAATATTTAATCTACAGTTTAGTTGTTGTACTTGAAACAATGTATGTGGAACCTGAGAGCTATGGATAAAAATATATTTATTTTTAAAAATCTCAGGAAGTAAACAGTTATTTTAGGGTTATCATTATTTTTCTTACATGAAAATTTAGCATTTTATAAAAAATTCAGAAATACAAATTCAAATTTCAAGAAAAATTATTGTATTCCATGATACTTTGTATTCACCAGATATACAGGTTCTTCAAAAATACATCAGATGTTAATGATTATCTCCAATAAGAGATGACTTTCCTGAATATAAACACAATGTAAGTATATCAGTCAGAGCCACTGAGCATAGGAAAGTGACCTGACGCTGAACAGACGGGCAGATTCTGGAGATAATCAAAACAACCCTGATCCAGATTATGGCTCAGTAATTTACAACGGTGTTCTTATTAAAATTATTTAATCACTTCCCACTCTAAGGCTTGTTCTGGAGTTTCTCCTTTGCATATTTACTATGGAATACTGTGATAGAGTAAGGTGACAAGCTGAATAAGAATATGGTATTTTAAATTATAAAATTGATATTATATATCAGTTCACATCTTTTCTTCCAGTTTTGTGGAATATAACCCATTCAGAACATGGAATTGGGGCTCTAGGACATATTGGTGTCCTTTTAGCAGTTATTTTCATCTCTGGGAATTCTTTTGTTAATAGTCCATTTTCTCTTTTCAGGTAACAACAACAAATGGACACATTATTGAATAGCTCTACTCTCTCTTTGTCATCCATTAATTGTGGAACATTGTTCTAAGTGCGGTTATTACAATTTTTTCCACCTTACTGTCAGAACAGAGATTAAAATAAAATTTTCACTGTTGTTCTTAAACTTCTGTAACCCTTATTTTTTCTGAGACTTGTGCTTCTCATTTACATTTGTTTTTAGTTATACTTAGTTCTTATTTCCATCTTTTATACATTTCACTTAAGTTTAAAAGTTGTAGTTGTTGGAGAACCCCTGGCCTCTTATACTAATGTTTTAGGCACCTCCTCTTCTTTTCCAATATAAAAGCAAATTATAATTGCATAAACAGAATTTTTTTTTTGAGAGCTTTGCAACACTCTTGAGTTACTTTCTTTCTTCCAGTCTCAAAATATGGAATGGCCCAATAGGCTCTCTGGGTCATATTTCTTTCTATTACCTTCATATTTGTCTCTTCCTATTACTTTCTTTCCTAATGACCATAATAAGCATGAAAATTTTCTACAAACACTTCAAAAACGAATTCAACTGTAAACTATAATTTTTCTAGATGGTAGTCTTCTCTTTGGCCAATGTGTTTTATTTTCCACTTATGATCATCTTGACACCCATTTTGATTCATTTTCCATATTCAAATTATTATAAAAAAAGTTGTCCTTTTTGCATTGCTTCCTGTTTCCATCTCAGAACTATATATTCTGTAATTAAAGAAGCATGATGATCTATTTTCATCCCAAAATAAGGCCAGATATAATTATGCATATGGGCCACTTCTACCTTTGTCTACCAGTGGTGTTAGAAAATATTGATAAATGATGTTATTTGAGTCTCACATTGATGTCTTTGTTATCATGCCTTCTTCATATATGTTGACTAATATATATATTTTTTGTATCACTAGTTTATATACTACAGTGTGAAAGGGATCATATGGTAATGCTTTGAACTTGTAGACCACACACACTGTGATGCTGATGTAGTAATTCTGAGGGAGTTCTCAGGGATATTTCTTAGCAGCACCTCAAACAATTATGATGAAGGAGGCTTTAGAGCCACTTTGGGAAACTGTGTCCTATAATTTTTAAACAAAGGTACATTATGGATTCCTGACACTAAAACCTGCTCATTTGATTAGACTTCTAAAATGACTTATTTTATACTGTGTTATTTTCTCTCCTGTGATAGTGATTTTTCTTTGTTTGAATATTTTTGGCCAAGAAAAGTGTAAAAAAAGAAAAAAAGATGGGATGAAAGATGGTACTATAATGAGAATAGGAATGTAAGGCAACAAATAAATGTCACCTAATATCAACATTTTAGCACCAAATAAATAAGAAGAAAATCAAATCAATATACAGCATATTATTTTAGAGCTAAATGCTTTGACATTGTCATCTTTAATCTTTTCAAAAAGTTTTTGTGTTGTACAGACCAGTAAAATTTTATCATAGTCAACTGCAGTCACTAACCAACATTTAAATCACTGCCCTTAAAAATGGTAAGTTTATCATACATATTTTGATTTTGGATATTTTGCTATTATCTTCCATTATTCTATTTACTGACTTAGTTTCTAATTTCAATAATCTGTGTTTTCCTTAGTTCTTTTTTTCTGTGTGTGCTGCTGGTTAACACTCTCAAACATCATTGATGTAACTCAGTACAATTTTTTAATCCTTTCAAGGGAAATTTTGAAACATATATCAATTTTTAAATGCACAAACCTGACACAGCATTTCACCACTAGAAATTTGCTCTACAGATATATTGTCAAATATAAGCTGATATTTATATAATATATAAACAAAAATATTGATCGCAGCACAGTTTGTAATAGTAAAAAACTGATAACACTCCAAATGTCCATTAATAGATGACTGGCTTTATAAATCATGTTACATGTATATAATAGAATAATACCCAACTGATAAATCAATTAAATAATAATGTATGTGCTGCTAGCACCCAGATTAACAGCCAAATCATGGAAATGATAAACTGATAATGAGCTTGACATGGCATGCCTTCATAAAGTGGAGGATGTTCATAGGGGGAAGGTGTCCGTGAAGTTTGGCATGGGAGGTTATAAAAAATGTACTCATTATTAGTTTACAACTTTTTGACCAGAACCCATACTTTGTTCATCTGAATGATACAATCTTGATTTAATGAAAGCCTTATCAAAAATCATCTTTATCTCTGTCAACTCTTTTGTCCTCCACACATATTTTCAAGTGCCTACTGATGTCTCACAGATCTTTCAAATCAAATATGTCTCACACTGCACTCATCATATTCTCTATATTGAACTCTCCAGATTATCACTAGGGAATCTGTTAATAAAACAAAACTTAAACTTGTTGTAGCAAGGGAGAACATGACCTTGACAGAGTCTTAGCTTGGGAGCTAACTAGGATTGCACAAAATCTGAAGAAAATCTTTTATTTGGTAAATGGGCTGTTTGCGCATGTGAACAGATTCTTATCATTAATAAATTTGTCTGTAGGAATTTGCTAAAACAATTGGTGGAAATTCCTACAGGTCCCTAGTTCTTTATTGCTTTCTTTAATTTTTTTATGGTGAATATGGGAAAAGTTGTTAGAAAATGACCCCTCAGCTGGAACAAATAAGAAATTTGATATTTGGATAACATGAGCACTTTCTTCCAGCTATTAGAGTTCACATTACACATCTCACATAAGCCTAGGATTATAGAATTGGCTTTGAACACTAGAACAGCTGAATCAAACAGAGCCTGAATGAAGAGATTCAGATGAATTCTGCCAGGAATAGGGCAAGTATAACTTACATACATTCATAAATGACCATACAATATCCTGTTCATTTTATAAATGTTTATCGCCTTATTGATCTTTTGTTGTTCTCAAAGGATATTTTTATCCTTTGAGAAAAATAAATATGCACAGAGAACAATAATACATATAAAGATATTTTTGGACAAATTCTGATTTAACCTCAAGTATTGTTGGATTGTTGTGGATATTTTTACTCCCAATCATAATAATTGATATATATGTCACATTTTTGTAAATTTTTAATAATTAAGTTACAGTTATAAATGTTCCCCAAAACACTATTAAATTCCAAGGTTTCAATTCTAAAGAAGTCATTTCTTGTAAATATAATTTTATTTCCCTATGAAAATGGGGAGTTTGATTATATCTATATATAATTAATATGCAAATTTTGAGTATTAAAAGAAAAAAAAGACTTCTTTATTAACTCATTTATGAATTCATTTAGTCCTTCATATGCTTCTAACTGTTGTTCCCTTCTAAACCCTCTCAGTCATGACTGTCAAACACCTTCATCCTTCAAATCTCAAGTTAACCTCCCTCCAATAAGGCATTTCTTCATCATTCTATACCTAATTATATCTTCTTACTCTTCTATACATGTATTAAATCCAATGCAGAGCGCCACTGTAGAATTATCATACATGTTATAATTACTGTGTTTCATATGTACAAACTTTGTAACTTGGAGTTATGTCATTTCATCTTTACATTTCCATAGACTAGCAGTTCAGAAACTACTACAGAAATGAATAAAGTAAGTTTACAGTTAAATCAAGTTGCATGATGATAAAATTTAATTTAGTACAAAATAAACTAAGAAGTTTTTATAAGAACAAATTAATTATCCTCACTTGTTTAGAAACTTGGACAAGGTACATCACAGGATAAGGTGCAAGAAAAATTTCAGGGGGAAAATATTTATCTATTATTTTCACAAACATCTAAAAAACAAGGCCATCTGGTATAAAGAAGAATTCCAGCCAAAAAAATTGGTTTGACAACTTTGACATAAAAGCTACTTATTCCCAATGCCAATTTCTCATGTCTTACCAGTTCAAAATCACATCTCCCTGAGAATAGCATTTAGTTTCATTGGAATCTGATATACAAAATAGACCATTTTACCACATCAGGGATTACTGTGAATATATTTATTCAAGGTGCCAAACTGTATTACAGAACAGTCCACAGTACAATTTGCCAAATAGATATGAATGATACAAGCTAATAACTAGGAAAGAGTATCAACTAGTAGAATCTGTGACTCAGGTACAGCGCAAATAGCACCAGCTGACACTAGGAATTAATCAGCATCCAATGTCTTAATGAGGGTGTTGTCGTTATTTCCTGTGAAAAAATTATTTTCTCTTTCCATGATGACTTAGGGGAGTTAGAAAAGAAGCTTTCCGGAAACAGGAGATCAGTATGTGTGGTCTATAATATTTAACCTTTATGTTACCTAAGAACATCACCCTCATATAGCCAGAAACTGAAAATGACTAAGCCATTCTGTATTATTTTACAGACATCATTTGATATCTTTCTAATAATAACACTGTGATATAAATCATTGGTACTAATAGTTCTTCAATACAAAAATCAATGACCTTATTTTTGCCTTTTTCCTTTATACTCATGATGAATGAAGTCTAAAATAGAAAAGAAAGCAATTACTTCTTGTTTTAAGAGGAAAAGGCCTCATTCTATGACTTCCACATCCTTGACACAGATAACAATAGCAATCTAGGAGTAGTTAAGAAAATGTAGACAAGAATGCTCAGGGCTACAGAGAGGTGGATTCCAAGAGAATGACATTATTAACATTTCAGATGTATAAATTGTCCCACTCATCTGCAAAAGGAGCCACTACTCTCTGTTCTACATTAAGCAGCTAGAAATAATGGTTCTCAGAACAGAAAAAAATAAAGCAAAATATAGCTCTGTTTTAAGGGCATTTGTTATTCATTGACCTCTGGTTGGTCAAAAAGCTACATGTTCTGGTTCATATATACTTAAAATTTTATTCATAATTATGAAAGTTATCACATTTTACAATCATTTGTATGTCATAGAATACTTTCATATAAGTTATGTGAAGCTATCAAACTGGAAATGAATAAGGATTTCTTTTACTATTGAACTTAGGTATAATGTATTTTATTTAGTTAGGATGCAGAATAATTCTGTTGTCTGGGTTAATTCAATAACAAACTTTTAAAGAAAACATTTGTTATTTTCTTCACTTTAACCCAGTAAAATTTCATCATTTAAAAATATAAATCCAACAAACTAGTGAACATAGAAAAAAAGAAGCAGACTCACAGATATAGAGAACAAGCTAGTGATTACCAGAGGGGAGAGGGAAGGGGGAGGGGCAACATGAGGGTAGGGGACTAGGAGGTAGAAACTATTATGTATATATTCTCTTCGTGTGCTCTCGCGGAGTCGGGTCCCCATCCGGAAGCGGCACCATATGGTGGAGGAATGTGTCCCGGGACCGTCAGGTGCAGGCTCAGCAGAGGAGGAGTGTCATAAGGAGAGTTTCACCTTCTTGAAGATTAAAGCCTAGCAGTTCTGAGCTATTCCCAATCCAAATGTCTGCAAAATTGAGAGAGGCATCAAAACTCCTTCCACAAACTTCAGGGGACCCTGACTGCATTCTGGTAATGAAGGTGGAAGAGGGAGGGCAGGCCTGTAATATGGTCTCCAGCCACCATTGAAGCAGCTACTACAGCTCAGAGACCTACCACCAGTAGTTCAGGCAGTTTGACTACCAGGAGTCACCTGGGCCACGGGAGGCTCTGAGCTGGCTCCGTGAGCTGTGCTGTCAGTGGCTGAGGCCAGAGATGCAGAGCAAGGAGCAGATGCTGGAGCTGTTTGTGCTGGAGCAGTTTCTGGCCATGTTGCCAGAGGAGCTGCAGGCCTGGTTTCAAGGCAATTGACCATAGAGTGGAGAGGAAGCCATGGTGATGCTGGAGGAGCTGGAGAAAGAGCATGACAGGGCAGCTGAACAGGTCTTTCTTGGACGAAATGAAGACATGCTTGCAAAGAAGCTACCAACTTGTGAAATCACTCAGGAGACACCACATAGCCAGCTTAAGCCCACAAAAAAGCAACTACAGTGGGCATCGAAGGAGCTTCACACCTTAAGACAAAATGATAGAGACACCGGAACTATAAATGTGAAATCAGCTTCAAGGCGAAAGACTTCTTCAGGCAAAGAACTGCATTACAAAATTTCTAACACTCTTCAAATGAATGCTTCCCAGAGTTTCACCTTTAGAGGAACCTGTGAACAAGATATAAAGTTTGAAAGAAGACAGGGAAACCATCCTCAAAAAAAACAACACAAGTGTGATGAATGTGGGAAAGTCTTTAGGCAGAGTTCAGCCCTTAACCTACGTCAGAGGATCTACAGTGGAGAAAAACCTTATACATGTGACGTGTGTGCAAAGGCTTTCAGCCGAAGTGCAATCCTGATTCAACATTGAAGAATCCACACTGGGAGAAACCCTTCAAATGTCATGAATGTGGGAAAGCCTTTAGTCAGAGCTCAAATCTTTTCAGACATAGCAAGAAACATGCTGGAGAAAAAGTCCCATCAGTGTTGTGAGGGAGTCAAAGCATTTACTGAGAACTTTTTCAACAGGGGAGCAGACACAAGGCACAAATACTCCTTTAGTATATATCGGTAGTTTCAGTGGGCACCAATTTCCTTTCAAAGGTTGCAAAAGCCACAGGAGAGAATGTAGAATATTTTCTGTCAGCATTGTTTTCTTTTCTGCTTTTCAGTACAGTATCAGTTCAGATGATTGAGATTCTAAAGCTTAAATTGGAATTTCATTCCTAGTGCAACTCTTGAAAAGATACTCTCAGACATGTTCTACTGTTTCCATTATTAACACATATAATGAACTGGTATGTTCCTTTTTAGACAAGTACATTTTCCCTGTTGAGAAGGAGTGTGTGAGTTAGTATACAAGTTGGTATTCTCCATTTCATTACTTGCACATTGGACTTATTAGACCAAAGATTAAATCAGTTTTTAAAAAAAAATTCCTGGGAATTCTCTGGCAGTCCAGTGGTTAGGACTCCACACTTTCACTGCTGCATGTCTGGGTTCAATCCCTGATCGGGAACTAATATCCTCCAAGTCACGTGGCATGGCCAAAAATAATAATAATAAAATAAAATAAATTTCCTGTTTTATTTTCTGTTACCAGATTCAAAATATGAGAATAGGATTGAGGAGACCCAAAATAATATGTACCTTAAGACCTAAGCTGAAATATCCAGGGTCATTTTTAGGAAGCAGGTGAGTAAAGGGACTTTACTCATCTCTTACAAAAACCTGAGAACCTACATACTGTTTTGTTTCAATTTTTAAAATTGAGGTATAGTTGATCATCTATACATACTGTTGATGATACTAAGTAATTTCCTGTGTAGGAAAAAAAATTATCTCCTTTACAATTTATATTGGAAATATCCCAGTGAAAGCATTAAGATTTGCTTTACATGTCTTCAGGAAGTGGCCTAAATATGATGAGTGTTCTAATAATCAGCAGTTATCTGTGGGTGCTTATATAAAGTTGATGATCACCTTAACATAAAGAAATAAGGAAGATGAAGAAAAGACTGTCCAAACAAGACTGATGTTACCTGGTAAGTGCAGCACATAATGGAGAAGCGTACTTACCTGGAAATGGGAACCCTTAACAGCTGGTGACTATCCTTCAGAGTTCTTCATGGCCTCTGTTCTGGCATAAATCAGCTATGAACATGTTTCAGGCATCACAGGACAACCTTTTCAAGGTCTTATGCATTCTTAGTAAATGAGTTTCTAGACAATTTATCATGATGTTAAGACCTTGGATTTTGATACTCTTGTACAAATGAGAAAATCACTAAAGTTCAATTTAAAGAGTCCACTGAGTTTAACCCACATTTAATTCAATCAGATTCTGTTGTTCAAAAAGTAAATGACTGGTATTTTTTTTTTAAGTATTCTGACAATATATAACATAATGTCCCCCTTTCCAGGGATCCTTAATAAAACTCTGTATGTATTACAAGAATACATGGATTGTCGTGTCTCCCGTGGTGCCACCATTACCCAATATGGAGGCAACCATGAGAAATGAAAGTCCTTAGAAGGAGAAGGGAAGATAGGCTTCATGGTGAACTTCTTTGCTCCTCATGAAGTGTAAACATTTCATTATTAGAAAATCCAGTCATATCTAGTGCTTGGAGTAACTCCTGAGACAAATGTGGGATTACATGCTCTGCTTAGAATATTGATAACTATTAGACTAGTAAGGGGAGAGGAGAATACAAATTTTAATTTTAGAATTTTCTGATAGTGATTATACTTTGTAGCTCTAGTAAATATGAATAAGTATTGAGTTTTGTACATTTTCATTTATTAAAAATGTAGGAGTCTTTTTATTTGGGTCTCATTCTTTTCATAATTAAAGAGAGGAACAAGCCATCTATTAAAGCAGCAAATGCCTCAAAAGATACATGTATTATGAATTACTGCTTAATCATGGAGAGAGTTTTTTGGGTACTATGTGAATAAAATGACAGAATCTAAAAAAAAACCCAAAAAAACTCTTATGTATAAAATAAGCTATAAGTATATATTATACAGCACAGGGAACATAGCCAATATTTTATAATAACTATAAATGGAGATAACCTTCAAAAATTGTGAATCACTATATTGTACACCTGTAACATATAATATTGTATATCAATTATACTTCAATTAAAAAAAAGAAATTTAAAAAACTATATAAATTCATTCATCTCAATGAAAATGCCAATGAAATTTAATTACAATGCTCAGGACTCATGTTATTCCTAAGAAAGAATAACTGTAATTATCACGCATTAATATATATGCAACTGCCTTGAAAAAGTGAAGTTATACGGTGGATAAAAATAATAATATTTAAATTTGTTTCCTGAACTCCCTTTCAATTATTAGGTAAAAAAGCCAAAATTGTGGGTCATTTCTGGATAGCTGTGTGCATTTAACTTTCAAAGTTTATCTCTACTTTTGAAGTCTATACTTAAAGCTTATGCGTTAGTCCTTGTAGCCTTAAGATCAGTCCTCTGACATTCTAGGGTACATACACTAGGGTGAACTTCAATATTCTTCATGGTTTTCTTTGGATATCCTAGGGGAAGTAAAAAGATGTTTGGCTTTGGAGTCATTGAAATCTAGCTTTAAATCTCAGCTCTTTTAATTACTAACTCTGTACTCTAGGGCAAGGTAATTAACCATCTGAAGTTTAACATAGTATGCAAAAGGCAGGGACTGATAACTATTGTGTACCCAGTTATATGTCCTTAAAAATATCTACATGAGTTACTTATATTTTTGGCTTTTTGACAATTTTTTTGATTCAAATGACTGGGTCTCTAGAGGAGTAATTCATAAGGTTGTCTAAAATTGTGTTCTTTTGAAAGAGGTAGAGAAACCTTTAACAGGAATACAACATTTATATTTGGATGCTTTTTTTCAGGCAAATCTAGATATGGTCAATAATATTAATTAGAAGTTTAGATATTTTTGATTATGTAAAATGTTAACAATATATCTGTTTCATGTCTAACCATTAACCATTCTCCTTTTCTCATCAGTTGTTCCATTTAGAATACTTCTGGTTGCAGGTACCAGAAACTACTTTCAAATCAGTTTTTTAAAATAATGCAAACAATATATAAAACAAATTTTAACATTTAATTACTACTTGGGTAAGTCAACAATGTAATCAGGTGTGAGTTTTAGCCATGTTTCCTAGCTCAATGTTTTTTAAATATTTTTTCAATTGAAATATTGTTGACTTAAAATGTTATATTAGTTTCAGGTGTACAACATAGTGATTCAACATTTTTATAGATTATACTCCATTTAAAGTTATTATAAAATATTGGGTATACTCCCTGTGCTGAATATTACATCCTTGTAACTTATTTACTAGTATAGTAGTTAGTACCTCTTAATCCTCTTCCCCTGTCTTGCCCCTCCCTCCATCGCTTTACAACAGGTAACCATTAGTTTGCTCTGTATCTATAAGTCTGTTTCTGTTTTGTTTTCATTAATTTGTTTTATTTTTTAGGTTCCACATATAAGTGAAAATATAGAGTTTGATTTTCTGTCTAACTTATTTATAGCCTCCAAGTCCATCCATGTTGTTGTGAATGGCAAAATTTCATACTTTTATGGCTAATATTCCATTATGTGTGTGTGTATGTATGCATATAGGTATGCATATATATATATATATATGTATAAAACATCTTTTTTTTATCCATTCATCTGTTGATGGACACGTAATTGCTTCCTTATCTTGGCTACTGTAAATAATGCTGCTATGAACATTGGGGTGCATACATTTTTTTTCCAATTAGTGCTTTTTTTCCTTTGGATATATATCCAGGAGTAGAAATGTTGTATCATCAAGCCTGTGATATTCTTCTCCTGTTTCTGTGTCCCCCTCTGGGTTGTGAGTCCCAATCAGATTGCTTCTTCTTCCTTCCTATCAGGTGCTATGTCGATCTTTCTTTATAACCTTGGTTGTAGAAGAGCTGTTATGCAAGTCCCCAGGTAGATTTCAAAAAGAGTCACTCTGTATATTTAGTTGGATATTTAGTTGTAGTTTTGATGTGTTTGTGAGTGGAGGTGAGTCCAGTGTCCTACTTGGCCATTTTGATCTCTGTTCAACAGCTAGTTTTGGATCCTTTCTTGGAAAACTCCCATCTTACTTCTGATAGATATCTTTCCGGTGTTTCCTAAGGCTACATGTTCACATATTCAAATCTAGCAGTAAAGAGATATTAAAGTTTCATAAATGTAATTGGATTTGTAATCATGGGATGGAGCATTTCAATTGGATTATGGCAATCAGTCACATTTTCGAACATGGACGGGAGGATTAATCTCAATAAAGCAGCATGTCTGGAAAATGTGAACTGTTATTAAGAGAAAGGCAGCCAATGAATATCAATCTCAGTCTGCTTCTTTAATCAACCAATTAAAAATAATACTTCTTATTACTTTTATCCCACCCACTTATTATCCCACTTACTATCCCACCTCCCACAGTTTTCTGACTTTGAAAGGTTCTACATTATTTCACTCAGTTGCTTTGGTTTACAGTTTCAAGTACAAAAAAATCTCATTGACAAAGCCATATTTTCTTTACTCTATGACCCCAGTGGCCAGTTCTTTAGTGTGATTTTCTTTTTTTAATCCTAAGAAGTTGCTAAAAGATTCAGTAGGTAGCCAGCAAACCTCAATGGTGTGAAATTGTCCTGCAAGACTGCTAATATTGTAGTCTGGGAATGCACATGATCTGTGTTACAAGATAGGTTAATTCATAGTTTATGAGTGGAAAAGATTTACTGATTCTTCTGCTCAGGAAGATCATCACTGCTTTCACCAAGGAGGATAAAAGCAGTGTGTGAGGATATCATTTCAATTTAAACAAGTTCTGTTCAAATACTCCCTCAGTGCAAGCAGGAAGATAAATTAGTTACTGTAAAACCATAAATAAACTCATATGATGGACTCTTAGCAAAATCTTCTGGACTAAGCCAAGATAAAAAGATTCATAAGAAAGTTGACTGCCTCAAGTACAGGATTACAATTAACACAGGAAGAATAGTAGAGGGAGGAGGATTATGTGGCAAACAGCATAGTAGATTGAGCAACCATGAGCTTATGCCAGAGAAGGCAAAGCCTGGCAAGCAGTATTTGACAGATGTTCTGAAAACCAAATGAACAAGTGTTAAGTTGACCTATGTTTTCCCTAGTAGTGAGGATCTTTGTAATTGAGATTAACAATGATCAAATATGGCTCTTCCTTGTGGACACACAGCTTGACTACATTTCCCAAACCCCTTTGATGTTAGGTGTAATCATGTCCTCCAGATCTAGCCAATGAAACATAAAAGTTGCCTGACTCTCTCTCCCTTTTCCCCAAATAAACTTCCCATAAAAAGTTCTTCATGCTACTTCCTCTTTCTTCTGAATGGACAGAGAAAATGATGGTGTAGTAGAAAGTCACATGTTGAAGATGATAATACAGTCTTTATCCTGAGTCTCTGAATATGTGAAGCAGAATGCCTTATTTATTTGGATACTACCCAAGATTCTTATGTAAGCAAGAAATACATTTTTATTGCATAGAATAAGTTTGAATCTAATTGGCATTGTTACCTAGCCTACACTAATTAATACATAAATCAGTATTAATATTTGGTTGTCATATGGTAAGCAATTATTAAAATGATATCAGAGACTAGAAGGAATTCTCATGACATACATTGATTTAAAATACTTTGTAACACTATGATTTCAGTAACTCAGAAGGCAAAGATTCTACTATTTCTGTAGTTCAAGGGTAAATGATGGAATAGAACCCACTGATATAGAATTTTAGTATGGGTTTACTGAATTGCTGCATTTAGCAGAGTTTTAACAAAAATAACTTAGCTAGATAAGAATTGGCTTTTTCGGAGCAGAGCTATAAAGGATTGAGTCAAGGAATTAACAGCTTTGCAGAAGCATAAAATTTAACTGCCCTTGGATCCCAAAACATAGAATAGAAAGTTTTCTATCCAGTCATATTGTTTTATATGGCCTCAAAGTTGAATGACTCCTATTAAAATGAGACAGACAGTGAGGAAAAAGAGGCAAATATAAAAATAATTCTAAGAACTCTTTCCTGGAAATAAATTCAATGGAAATTACCGGTATATGGTACTAAATGTAAGCAAAAAAGATCAGAAGCTTACTGAGTTGTTTTTGAGACAAACAATGAGCCTGATATTAAAAAAATCTGTGATGGTAAAAACCTGGGTAGTAAATAGAATAAAACCGGTACAAGTTATTTCCTAATGGACCACTTAGAACGTGACCATACAAATTATGGACAAGAAAGAACTACCCAGAATATGGAGCCAGTGGCCACAGAAGACCATGAATAAGCAAGATCCATATAGAGAGAAGATCCAAGGTATAAAAAAAAAATCTGGGTCACACAATGTTTTCTCAGCAGAATTGCATCACCTCTATGGATGAGTGACTATTATGTGTTTATTGTTATTACTTTTATAAATAAGAAATTTTATTATGTATCATCTTTTCTCGCTCTGCCATTATATATCAGAAGTGGGTAAATTGCAGGGAGAGATAATTTGCATTTTTATTTTATAAGTAAGCCTACTATAAAAACCACATCATGGCAATATGGAAAGAACATGTTAATACCAGAAAACTCTGGTTTTTTTTAGATGAATGCAGTAATTGGATGGAACTAGTGAAAAGACTGAGTGTATTTTATCTGAATGCATGAAAAGAAGGGTACAAATGGATATCTGATGAATAGGAGTTTGCATTGTGGCAGACTGCTAACTTTATCTAAATCAGATTTCTCTTCGTCCTTGGTGCACAACTAAAATATAGACATTTCAGATTTATTTGTAGTTAGGTGGAACTGAGTTCTAAATAATAGAGTATGTTTCAGTTAGTTTTTGGTATATAAAAAAGCACTCCTAAATTTAGTGGCTTAAAACAACCATTTGTTTAGCTCATGATTCTATAAATTAATAATTTGGATGAGACTCAACTGTGAAGTTTTCTTGATTTTGCTGGGTTCACTCATTTATCTGTGAATCTCCTTCTGGAAGTTGTTTAGCTTTTATCTGGGGTAATGGGAAATTCTGAGCCATCTGTCTCTCATCATCCAACAGATTATCTGGGACTTCAGATAGCAGTTGAAGCAGGATCTTCCAAGAGCAGCAAGAGAAGGTAAACTCAAAGCTCACTCATTTTTTCAGGTTTCTCCCTGTGTCCCTTGTTCAAAAAAATAAAACAAAATATAATCCAATAGCCAAGTGCAAATTTAAGATTCACAGAAATATAATTGACCTCATAATGGAATAAGCTGATAATTCTCATTGCAAAGGGGATATGCAGACAGCAATGGGATGAATATGTGGTCACAGAAAATGAATAGCAATAATACATGCCACTTTCAGACCTACTCATTAAAACTTCTTATGTCCTTCCCATGGTCATTCTCCCTTCAATTAGCTGGATAGAGACAATTGCCTTGGGATATTAAATCTGGTCACAAATTCCTTGCCACTCTTTTCATCAGGATGAGAATCTCTGCTGGTCATGTGAGTTTCTTGGGTAAATAAAATACAATTGCTATGGTGAGGCCCATTTCAAGGCCTAGCCCCTAGGAGTCCTGATAACTTCAACATTTACCCTCTTGGAACCCTGAGCTTCTATGTAAAGAATTTCATCTGCCTTATTGGAGAGACAATGTAGAGAAAGAGAAATTTCTAGCCAGTTTTCACCTGGTGCAGCAATCCCATCTGAGCTGTCAGACATTTGAATGTAGCCATCATGGATTTCTGACTGGCCTAGAACTACTCTAGTTATTCCATCTGAGCTACTGGGCATGGGAATGAAGACCAAATTGAGGTTGCAGATGACAACAGTCACATGAGTGAGCTCAGATGAGACCAGCAGAAGAATCTACCAGGTGAATCCAGGGGCTATTGGTAAATTGTGAGAGTGTTTTTGTCTCTTTTTTTCAGCCCCTAAGTTTTGAGATAGTGTTTTATGTAGAAATAGATAACCAGATCAAATATGGTGACCTTGGAAGATAATTGAAGATGGAAGAACCTCTACCTATTTGTGTGCCTAAATAAATTGATGATAAACTCTAGCCACACCCGATTGCTTATAGACCTAGAGACCCCCTAAGCGAGTTATGAAAGCAAAACTAAAATGTTATCCTATTGAGCCACTTCATATGTAGTTCTATTTTATTCTCCTGCAACTTAGTCTACTCTAAATAAGTCCCTACTGTTGATGGTCAGTCTATATTCCCAGATTCTGCTCAGCCATTGTCCATCCCATTCCAATATACAGTTCACTTTCTGGTGATTTAGGACACCTCAAAATCTTCTTCTCCAATAATATAGGTTATGAGGGTTTGAACACCTTATATGTTATTGGTATTATAAAGAAAATTCTTACCTGTGACCAAAGTGGAACACATGGTATCATTGTGAAATTGCCTACATAATTGGTACAGTTATAGAACACTTCACGCTGTCACATCAAAATGGAACAGAGAAAAACTCAATTTGATTTGACACAAGAAAGACTGAAAACATTTACAGAGGCAAAGTCAAATAGAAATTCTGAAGCCTTAATTTCCATGGGAATAAAGCACTTTGGTATCACTTGGGCAATCTTCTTTACAAGAGCGATTATTCAAGCTGCACATGACTATGCAGTATTCCAAGTAAACACCAGAAAATGGTCAAATCTACAAATATTAGTTTATTCATGTAAAGACTAATAAATCATTGTATAAAATATATGCAAAAAAATTAAAGCCCCATGAGAAAGAGGCTGAAGATGATGTTACATCCCAGGCAAAATCTTGTCTTTGGAGAAAAGCCCTATTTCTCATAGAACAATGGAGAAATGAGGCAGTAGCAAGCAAAATGAAAGGCCAAAGTACAAGGTAGGAAATCAATGTAAACTCTTAGTACTGTAGAGTAAACCAGCGTGGAAGTAGACAAGGACATACTCAAGAATTAATCACTGTCAAATCACCAATGTAAATCTCCACAAGAGCTGGGAAGATTTGTGTCATTTCCCTGCTAAAACAAGGAAAGTTTAGAGAAAATTGGGAGAAATCGGTCACCCTATGGATGAATGAACAAATAAATGGATAAAAGGAGTTCCTATGGGGCATAATGGGATACACCTACATTCATAAGACTAGCTATACTATTATAAATTCAACCCTACCCAATAGAATTTTCTTTAAGGAAGGAAATGTTATATAACCTAAAGTTTCAAATACAGTAAACACTAGGCACATGTGACTATTAAACACGTGAAGTGTGGCCAGTGCAACTTAGGAATTGATTTTTTAATTTAATTAATTTAAATGTAAATTTAAATAGCCATGTGTAGGTGTTTGGGTTGGACTCCTACTACTTCTGGGACAGTTTACGATCACAGAGCTATTTAAATAAGATACCATCTTGTCAAGATGCAACCTACTTTTATTTAAAGGAAAATCTCTTTCTATTAGCATCTGTTCATTCATTTACTGAAATTGTATTGAGCTTATTTTTCTTACTTGAGAGGGTGCTTGCTAGCAGTCTTGAGAGACCCAAAGCATTCTCTGAAGCCAAATGAAAAAGGAAATGAGAGTATTATTTTGCTTCCTGTTCAGAGAACACAGTCAGATTTAAAAACATATTTTTTGCCTATGTATATTCCATGAGGACTTTTCACAATTTGGCCCCAGACATTCATCTCAGAGTGGTTTCCAATTATTCTGCCAAATACTCCTTATATTATAGGTGAATCAGACTACTGTACTGGCAAATCATCCCCTCAGCTGTACCCAATCTATGATCTCTTCTACCTTCATTTTCTCTCCTCCTTCTCCTCTTTCCTCTTTTTTTAAAAAAGTTCATTTATCCTAAATTCCTCCTACTTATTTAAATGACTCTTTTCTCTACCCTGCGAAATCCTTGAACCCTACCTTAATGTCTTTCTTTGATCACTTGTTCTAAAAAAAAGAGGAGGGCTTCCCTGGTGGTGTAGTGGTTGAGAGTCTGCCTGCCAATGCAGGGGACACGGGTTCGTGCCCCGGTCCGGGAAGATCCCACATGCCGCGGAGCGGCTAGGCCCGTGAGCCATGGCCGCTGGGCCTGCGCGTCTGGAGCCTGTGCTCCGCAAAGGGAGAGGCCACAACAGTGAGAGGCCCGCATACCACAAAAAAAAAAAAAAAAAAAAAAAAAGGAAAGAAATTGGAACAAATATGTACTGGGTAATACTCAGAACTTTATCTTTAGTTTTTTATAGGAATATCCATACTGTTTTATATAGTTATCAACTTTAATTATTTAAAAAAAAGTATAAGAACAATGTTTTTTTTTTTTTTTTCTATTCTCTAGATGAGGGAACTGAGCCTTAGAAAAAATTAGTAAATTGACCAAGGATACATAACTATTAAGTATTTGTATTTCCATTCAAACATATTTTTTTGATAAGAACATCTTCATTTTGCTACCTAGTTAGCAACACCAGTACTGGCTCTTATAACCATTGCCCTTTGGGACATTGGGGTACAATAGAGAAGAACATTCTGTCTAAAAAAAACTTATCATAGGTAATTCACCTCATATGTCTGCCAGCTTACTCATAGGTGAGGCATTGTTCTGTCTCAAACCTGACTCAGAATAGGAAATATAATTTATGGAGATTTTATAAATGATCCTTTCCCTGTATTAAAATATTTTCTCAATTACCTCTCAATTCCAAAAGTCCCATCTTGCCCCAGTGTTTTTGTACAATTCATAATGAGCAACTGGAGTCACACATAAAAGTTTGCCTTTTTTGGGGTCTCTAGAGTCACACTGCCATTCTATTATCTAAAAAATCACAAGTCTACGCTACCAAATACAAGAGGCCTATGAGACTTGTGCCTTCCAGAAAGCCAATGTTAAGTGTGACTTCTTCTAAATCTTCCTTTCTGGCATCTATATATCAGAAATCATAAATTATAAAGACCTAGGGCAACAAGGGAAAACATAAATGTTTTCACCTTTTTGTTGTCTATAATCTAAGTCCAGAGGCCTAAACCAAACCCAAGCAAAAATCTAAAAGGCCTTCAGATCTGCACTATCTAATGTCAGACAACTTCACTATGAAACAAAGGAGTATATGAACTTACCTGTCTTTGTGTAGGTGTGACATTTATACAGAGAGGAAAAGAAAGAATATCCAAGTTAATTTTTTATGCCTTTAGCTCAGATATCTTCAAATATGTGTGATTGTAAGACCTCTGTAACTCTTGCTACTTCCCAAGAACTTAACACAATGTATGAGTAACCTGTGATGGTGGGGATTTCTTTTTCAGACTTTTTTCCATTAATGATTATTAAAAGATACTGAGTATAGTTTCCTGTGCTATACAGTAGGCCCTTGTTATTTATCTATTTTATATATAATAGTTTGTATCTGTCAATCCCAAATTCCTAATTTATTCCTCTCCCCACCTCCCCTTTGGTAACTATAAGTTTGTTTTCTATGTCTGTGAGTCTATTTTGGTTTTGTAAATTAGTTCATTTGTAGCATTTTTTTAAATTCCACATATAAGTGATATCATATGGTATTTATCTTTCTCTGTCTGACTTACTTCACTTAGTATGATAATATCCAAGTCCATCCATGAAGCTGCAAATGGCATTATTCCATTTCTTTTTATGGCTGAGTAATAGTCCATTGTATATATTATATATACCACATTTTCTTTATCCATTCATCTGTTGATGGACATTTAGGTTGCTTCCATGTCTTGGCTATTGTAAATAGTGCTGCTCTGAACCTTGGGGTGAATGTATCTTTTTAAAATTAAAAAAAAATTATATTGGAGTATAGTTGATTAACAATGTTGTGCTAGTTTCAGGTGTACAGCAAAGTGATTCAGTTATACATATACAAGTATCTATTCTTTTTCAAATTCTTTTCCTATTTAGGTTATTACAGAATATTGAGTAGAGTGTCCTTCAAATTAGAGTGTTCATCTTATATACCTAGGAGTGGAATTGCTGGGTCATATGGTAACTTCAGTTTTTTAAGGAATCTCCATACTGTTTTCCATAGTAGCTGCACCAATTTACACTCCCACCAACAGTGTAGGAGGGCTCCGTTTTTGGAATGATATTTTTTTTAAGATGAAGTGAGAATAAAACACAATATAGGCTCAGAAAGTGAAGCATAGGTTTTTAAATTTAACTTGATGTGGACATCTTTTCTTTTATAAATTAGGTTAAGCTTAGTTACTCCATTATTTCTCTTTCAGTACCTAAATCCTGAAATTCTCTTATTATGTATGGATAATATCCATTATATATATAATAAATGGTTGATGGTTTATAATTGTGTGGGAAAAAAACCCAACTATACATGTTTTCCAGATACAGAATGTCTTCTAATACAATACATGGTTGAGACCTTTAGGGGAGGTGTTAAGGTAACCTGACAAAGACATAGACCTTGAATTATTTTTATCACTTTTAACTTGATTTTATAAAAAAATATGAAGTAAAGTAGATGTAGTTTACATTGAATATTAGCTTTCAACCCTATACAAATAAGGTGTGCTTAAATAAACTCCTGGAGATAATTTAACATCATTATCAAGAGCAGCTGTAATTTCATTAGTTTTTGGGATTTCTTAAAGTAGCCAACTAATTAGGTCAAAGTGTTAACAAAGAAGTTGATGAATGGATATTCCAAACTATTCTACACTAGAGGGATCACATATGATACTTTTATTTTCTCTCTGGCTGATTTAAACATTAATAACCCTGGCCAGCAGAGGAAGATGATAGAAGACTAACAGTTCCACCCATAAATAATGATGGAATTTTAGATATCATACACTAAACCATATAGATTAAAACTTAAACTGGTAAAAACTAACAAGAAAAGCTAAGAAATATGAGAAGAAAGTCAACCTAAACTCAAAATTTATATACTTTCTCATCTCAAGATATTTGAAGGCACTAATATTTAACATATACAGTTTTTCAGCCTTTCATAGTTTTTCTTCTGTGCCTAACAATACTAGTTTTTATAGCTCATCACTTGTGGTAAGCAAAATAATAGTTTCCCAAAATGTTCGCATCCTAAACCCGGAGCCTATAAATATTTTAGTTTACAAGATAACAGGGTATTAAGATTACAAATCAAATTAAAGTTGCTAATCAGATAATGCTGAGATGGGGAAATGATCCTGGATTATCCCAGGGAACTTAATGTAATCACCAGAGTCCATAAATGTGGAAGAGGGAAGCAGAGGATTCAGCATCAGAGTGATGTGATGTGAGAAATACTCAAACAGCCATTGCTGGCTATGAAGACAGAAGGGGTCCACAAGCCAAGGAATGCATAGATCTTCTAGAAGCCAGAAGAGGCAACAAAAGGGATTGATTCTCCCCTAAAACTTCCAAGAAGGAATACAGCTCTTCCAACACCTTGATTTTAGCCTAGTAAAATCCATTTTGGACTGGTGACCTCCAGAACTGTAAGAATATATTTGTACTGTTTTAAACCACAAAGTTTGCAGTAATTTGTTACAGCAGCAAAAGAAAACGTATACATCACACTGATATTATCAGTATCCTTGATGTCTTGCCCCTTGTCATTCTCCTACAACTACCTTATCAATTTTGAACAATTCTTTTTTGATTTCTACTCTGGAATTGATATGGTCTACTTTTGACAATTAAGTAATTAGGCTTTTCAAGTACATATATATCCAGGGTGGCTACTTTAGGAAATTTTGATACATCATTTGTCTATATTAATATTATACAATTAATAAAATACCATTTTTATTTAATATTTCCTTAGCATCTTCATTACACATCAAGGTGTAATAACTTGTATTTCTGAAGACAGATTTTGATATCTCACTGAGAGATCAAATTTAGGATTTTAACTTTATTAATTCTTGTTAACCATTATTAATCCTTCTTAATCTTTATTATCATGTAAAATATCAAATATAAAATGATAAAACACCCCTTTTATCATTAATTTATAAACATTCAAGAAAAGTTATTTATAAACATATTGGGAAGGAGTAGAAATAGAAATAGAAAACTGTAGGTAGAAATAGAAAACTACATGCTTTAAATATAGTTTTAGAAATGTTGAACATTTTAAAGGAAAATCCTAAGATATAATTACAAAAATTTTCCCAAATCATAAGAACTCAATTATGTATATAAATTTGATTTTTCAAATAAATTATTTGAAGACAAAGCATTGTATCCTTGATCCTAGTTATCAACACAATAAACAAGCTTGCAATGAAAAATATTTTTATTTAAGCCCCCTTTGTAATATTAAAAGTGATAAACAGAAATTTTACAACATGAGAGTTTAGTTGTTCATTTCAAATGACAAATGGTTTCATATCAATATCTTATCACAAAAATTAAAATGAAGTAGTGGTATGGCTAAAAGTCACAATATTTGAGAAAACAATAATTCATGTGCATCTAGTTAATATTTTTGACAAATTGAGAATCAAATTTAAAGAATTTATTTTTAAATTTCATGCTTTACACTTCTATGGCAGTATAAAATACACCTGCAACTTTCTAAATGAAATAAGGTTAATAAAACTCATAATGCACTGAGGTGTCTCATTTTTATGTGAATTATTGATAATTTGTGAGCTGATATATTAAAAAGTGTACCCTAATCTTAATTTTTTTCTGAACATAGCAAAAGGCCAGATATAGCATTTGACATTTCTAAAATTCTGGACTTTAAAAAGAATATATATAAATATATTTTCTCTAAATATTTCTGAAATTCAAACACAACTGTGTTATCTCAAATCTGTAAAGTGGACTTCCACTTCCCCTGCACCCCAGGTCTTTCTTTCTGGTGGGGGCTTTGGGGCAATCAGGTCCCCTGGCTTATCTTGGGTGCAGAGGACAGTTCTGAAGAGGCCCCCAAATGGGGCAGGGGCCTCCCAAGCCATGTTGGCTGTGGCCATTCCCTGCCTGGGTCCAAGCTATCTGATGCCTCAAGACCTGCACTGGAGGAGCTGGACCTACCTAGCGTGGCTCCAGTTCTAGGGGCAGAGTCAAGATGGTGGAGTAGGAGGAAGTGGAGGTCACGTCTCCTCACAGGCTGGCGGTCCAGCCTGAGCCCCTGTGGTAGGAGTGCCGAGTCCAAGCCACTGAACTAACAGAAAACTTCAGGCCCTAGGGAATATTAATCCATATGAGCTCTCCTGTATATCCTCATCTTGGCACCAAGACCCAGCTCCACACAACTGCCTGAAAACTATAGTCTTGGATGCCTCTGGCCAAACGACCAGCAAGATAAGAACATGGCTCCACCCATCAACAAAAATGAGATGATAGAGAAATATGTCACAGATGAAGGAGCACGGTAAAAACCTACAAGGACTAATAAATGAAGAGGAAATAGGCAACCAACCTGAAAAAGAATTCATAGTAATGATAGTAGATTATCCAAAATCTTGGGCAAAAAAATGAAGGCACAGATGGAGAAGGTAAAAGAAATGTTTAACAAGGACCTGAAAGAACTAAACAAGAAACAAACAATGATGAACAAAACAATAACTGAAATGAAAAATACACTAGAAGGAATCAATACCAGAATAACTGAGACAAAAGAATGAATAAGTGAGCTGGAAGGTAGAATGGTAGAAATAACTGCCAAGGAGCATAATAAAGAAAAGAAAAGAAATGAGGACAGTCTCAGAGACCTCTGGGACAACATTAAATGCCCAACATTCAAATTATAGGAATCAAAGAAGAAGAGAAAGAGAAAGGGTCTGAGAAAATACTTGAAGAGATTATAGTCGAGAACTTCTCTAACATGGGAAAGGAAATAGCCACCCCAGTTCAGGAAGCACAGAGTCCCATACAGGATAAACTCAAGAAGAAACATGCCGAGACACATATTAATCAAAGTAAAACATTAAATTCAAAGAAAAAATATTAAAACAGCAAAGGAAAAGCAACAAAACATGTACATGGGAATCCCCATAAGGTTATTAGCTTATTTTTCAGCAGAAACTCTGAAGGCCAGAAGAGAGTGGCAGGATACATTTAAAATGATGCAACAGAAGAACCTACAACCAAGATTACCCAACAAGCTTTTGTTCAGACTCAATGGAGAAATCAAAAACTTTATAGACAAGCAAGAGCTAAGTGAATCCAGCAATGCAGAACAAGTTTTACAACAAATGTTAAAGGAACTTCTCTAGGTGGGAAACACAAGTGAAGAAAAAGACCTATAAAAACAAACCCAAAACAATTAAGAAAATGGTAATAGGAACATACATATCAATAATTACCTTAAATGTAAATTGATTAAATGCTCCAGACAAAAAACACAGACTGGCTGAATGGATACAAAAACAAGACCTGTAATATGTTGTCTACAAGAGACCAACTTCAGACCTAGGGACACATACAGACTGAAAGTGAAGGATTAGAAAAAGACATTCCATGCAAATGGAAATCGAAAGAAAGCTGGAGTAACAGTACTCATCAGACGAAATAGACTTTAAAATAAAGACTGTTGCAAGAGGCAAAGAAGGACACTGCATAATGATCAAGAGATCAATTCAAGAAGAAGATATAACAATTGTAAATATTTACACACCCAACATAGAAGCACCTCAATACATAAGGCAGATGCTAATAGTCATTAAAGGGAAAATCAACAGTAACACAATAATAGTGGGGGACTTTAACACCCCACCTACAACAATGAATAGATCATCCAGACAGAAAACTAATAAGGAAACACAGCCTTAAATAACCCTTTAGACCAGATAGGCTTAATTGATATTTATAGGACATTCCATCCGAAAGAAGCAGAATACACTTTCTTCTCAAGGGCACATGGAACATTCTCCAGGATAGATAACACCTTGGGTCACAAATCAAACCTCAGTAAATTTAAGAAAATTGAAATCATATCACACCTCTTTTCTGAGCACAACGCTATGAGATTAGAAATCAATTACAGGGAGAAAAACTCTAAAAAACACAAACTCATGGAGGCTAAACAATATGCTACTAAATAACCAAGAGAACACTGAGGAAATCAAAAAAATACCTAGAAACAAATCACAAATGAAAATGCAAAGACCCAAAACCTATGGGATGCAGCAAAAGCAGTTCTAAGAGGGAAGTTTATAGCAATACAATCCTACCTCAAGAAACAAGAAAAATATAAATAACCTAACCTTACACTTTAGGCAACTAAAGAAAGAAGGACAAACAAAACACAAAGTTAGTAGAAGGAAAGAAATCATAAAAATCAGAGCAGATGCATAGCACATGGAGATCAGCTCAGTGCTTTGTGACCACCTAGAGGGGTGGGATAGGGAGAGTGGGAAGGAGATGCAAGAGGTAGGGGATATGGGGACATAGGTATATGTATAACTGATTCACTTTGTTATAAAGCAGAAACTAACACACGATTGTAAAGCAATTATACTCCAAAAAAGAAGTTAAAAAAATTAATAATAAAAATATATATATGGGCTTCCCTAGTGGCGCAGTGGTTGAGAGTCCGCCTGCCGATGCAGGGAACACGGGTTCGTGCCCCGGTCCAGGAGGATCCCACATGCCGCGGAGCGGCTGGGCCCGTGAGCCATGGCTGCTGAGCCTGCGTGTCCGGAGGCTGTGCTCCGCAGTGGGAGAGGCCATAGCAGTGAGAGGCCCGCATACCGCAAAAAAAAAAAAAATAAATAAATAAATAAATATATATATATATATATATATATATATATATATATATATATATATATATATATATACTGGGAGCACACACAAAAAAATAATTGTGAAATAAATTGTTGATATCAGAGTAGATAAGAATATTAAATAAGATAACAAAAGAATTGAAACTACAGAAAACTGTTTAAGACAATATGGATGAATATAACTTCTAAAAGGACATTTCCCTTAAAGAAAAATAAATTTCATATTAAACAGAAAAAATATCAGAGCAGAAATAAATGAAACAGAAATGAAGAAAACAATAACAAAGATCAATGAAACTAAAAGCTGTTTCTTTAAAAAGATAAACAAAATTGATAAACCTTTAGCCAGACTCATCAAGAAAAAAAGGGAGAGGACTCAAATCAATAAAGTTAGAAATAAAAAAGGAGAAATTACAACAGACACTGCATAAATACAAAGGATCATGAGAGATTACTACAAGCAACTATAGGCCAATAAAATGTATAACCTGGAAGAAATGGACAAATTCTTAGAAAGGTACAATCTTCCAAGACTGAACCAGGAAGAAATCGAAAATATGAACAGACCAATCACAAGTAATGAAATTGAAACTGTGATTTAAAATCTTCCAACAAACAAAAGTCCAGGACCACATGGCTTCACAGGCAAATTCTATCTAACTTTTAGAGAAGAGCTAATGACCATCCTTCTTAAACTCTTCCAAAAAAATTGCAAAGAAAACAACACTCCCAAGCTCATTCTATGAGACCACCGTCACCCTGATACCAAAACCAAAGATATAACAAAGAAAGAAAATTACTGACCAGTATCACTGATGAGCATAGACAAAAAAATCCTCAACAAAATACTAGCAAACAGAATCCATCAACACATTAAAAGGATCATACACCACGAACAAGTTGGATTTATCCCAGGGATGCAAGGTTTCTTCCATGTATGCAAATCAATCAATGAGATACACCATATTAACAGATTGGAAAATAAAAACCATATGCTAATCCCAACAGATGCAGAAAAAGCTTTTGACAAAATTCAACACCCATTTATGTAAAAAACTCTTTAGAATGAAGGCCCAGAGGGAACCTACCTCAACATAGTAAAGGCCATATAAAACAAACCCACAGCAAACATCATTCTCAATGGTGAAAAACTGAAAGCATTTCCTCTAAGATCAGGAACAAGACAAGGATGTCCACTCTCACCACTATTATTCAACATAGTTTTGGAAGTCTTAGCTATAGTAATCAGAGAAGAGAAAGAATAAAACTCATACAAATTGGAAAAGAAGAATTAAAACTGTCACTCTTTGTAGATGACATAAAAATATATATATGGGCTTCCCTAGTGGGAGAGTATACATATAAAATTCTAAATATGCCACCAGAATACTTCTAGAACTAATCAATGAATTTGGTAAGGTTGTAGGATACAAAATTAATGCACAGAAATCTCTTGCATTCCTATTGCTAGAAATGATAGATCAGAAAGAGAAATTAAGGAAACAATCCCATTTACCATTGCAACAAAAATAATAAAATACCTAGGAATAAACCTACTTAAGGGAGCAAAAGACCTCTACTCAGAAAACAATAAGATACTGATGAAAGAAATCAAAGATGACACAAACACATGGAGAGATATATTATGTTCTTGTATTGGAAGAATCAATATTGTGAAAATGACTGTACTACCCAAAGCAATCTACAGATTCAATGTAATCACTATCAAATTACCAATGGCATTTTTCATAGAATTAGAAAAAAAAAATTACAATTTGTATGGAAACACAATAGACCCCAAACAGCCAAAGCAATCTTGAGAAAGAAATATAAAGCTGGAGGAATCAGGATCCCTGACTTCAGACTATACTACAAAGCTACAGTAATCAAGGGAGTATAGTACTGGCACAAAAACAGAAATATAGATCAATGGAACAAATTAGAACGTGCAGAGATAAACTCATGCACCTATGGTCACCTAATCTATGACAAAGGAGGTAAGAATACACAATGGAGAGAGACAGTGTCTTCAATAAATGGTGCCAGGATAAACTGGACAGCTACATGTAAAAGAATGAAATTAGAACATTCCCTAACACCATACACAAAAATAAACTCAAAATGGATTAAAGACCTAAATGTAAGGCCATACACTATAAGACTCTTAAAGGAAAATATAGGTAGAACACTCTTAGACATAAATCACAGAAGAACCTTTTTGACCCACCCCCTAGAGTAATGGAAATAAAAAGAAAAAGAAAAAAATGGGTCCTAATTAAACTTAAAATCTTTTGCATATCAAAGGAAACCATAAACAAGATGAAAAGACAACCCTCAGAATGGGAGAAAATGTTTCCAAATGAAGCAACGGACAAAGGATTCATCTCCAAAATATACAAACAGCTCATACAGCTCAATAAAAAAAAACACAATCCAATCAAAAAGTGGGAAGAAGATCTAAATAGACATTTCTCCAAAGAAGACATACAGAGGTCCAAGAGGCACATTAAATGATGCTCAACATCACTAATTATTAGAGAAATGCAAATCAAAACTACAATGAGGTACTACCTCACACCCTTCAGAATGGCCATCATCAAAAAATCTACAAACATTAAATGCTGGAGAGGGTGTGGAGAAAAGGCAATGCTCTTACTCTGTTGGTGAGACTGTAAATTGATACAGCCACTATGGAGAACAGTATGGAGGTTCATTAAAAAACTAAAAATAGAACTACCATATGACCCAGCAATCCCACTCCTGGGCATATACCCAGAGAAAACCATAATTACAAAAGATACATGCACTCCAATATTCATTGAAGCTCTATTTACAATAGCCAGTACATGAAAGCAACCTATATGTCTATCAACAGAGGAATGCATGAGGAAGATGTGTTACATATATACAATGGAATATTATTCAGCTATAAAAAGGAACAAAATTGTGCCATTTGCAGAGATGTGGATGGACCTTAGGGACTCTCATACAGAGTGAAGTAAGTTGGAAAGAGGAAAACAAATATCGTATATTAATGTATATATGTGGAATTTAGAAAAATGGTACAGATGAACCTATTTGCAAAGCAGAAATAGAGACACAGATGTAGAGAACAAACGTATGGACACCAAATGGGGAGTGGTGTATGAGTGGCTTGCGAAATTGGGATTAACGTATGTACCCTTCTGTGTATGAATTAGATGGCTGGTGAGGCCCTACTGTATAGCACAGGGGAAAAAAATTAAAATAAAATGAAGGTACAGTCTGTTTGCAGGACATATATAAAGTTAACCTTAAAAATGCATTCTGGTATACATTAGGTGCAGAAAAATACTGTTTGATTTTACTTATACAAGGTACTTAGAATAGTCAAATTCATGGAGTCAGAAAGTATATTGGCAGATACCTGGGGAATGGGGAGCTAGTGTTAATTGGGGACAGAGTTTCAGTTTAGGAAGGTGAAATATTTGGGAGATGGATGATGGTGAGTGTTGTACAGCAATGTGAATGTATTTAGTGTCACTGAACTGTACAATTAAGTATGGTTAAAATTGTATGTTTTATATTATGCAACTTTTACCACAATAAAAAAAAAATTAAATCTGTAAAGTGGGTAATAGATTTCTATTATTTGCTTGGCAACATTGTTTTATGTTCTGCAGATGAATTTCATATTGATGATTTATTTTTAAACTTATCTGCATGAAGTTGTTGGAAAGTTGAACAGGTATAGTTAAGATCACTGAAATTTCTATGCACCTGGAGTTTATTGTTTCAAAGAAAATGATTAATACAATTAGCATATGGTGTGCAATAAATCATTGCCAATTTGTTTCTTCCCAGTTATATTTTATATGCTCAACAATTTAAATTGTATTAACTTATTACTTTAAATTATAGTAGTGAAAATTTTATTCCAGTACTGAAATTTAATTCTGTATTTAAAAATTTGGGTTCATCATACATATCTACATACACATATATAATATTAATATAAATATATATATAAAATCTTAAGATATGTATATATACATTTACATACACACATAATACATGTTTGTATGCATATATATAAAAACAGAAACATTTATATATGTAACAAGAGTAGTATTTTCTTTTACTGGTATAATTTTAGGGATTCTAAAAATGATCTCTTTCCCTATAATATCTCTTGGTAACATGCCTGAATTTCTACTATCAAAGTCTCACTTCTATTTCAAATGTTTCATGTTTTGAAGACAAGTGCTCTAAAGCAATAACAGCAACCTATAGAGATACCACTAATTGTTTAAACAGAATTCACCAGGTTACTTCTCTATAAAAATAGACAAGAATCAAGAAGAGTGTAAGGATTGGGTTCATATTATGTTTGAAGTGTGGAGATATAGGCCTAATTAAGGTGCCAGAATCAAGGGACTCAACATTTTGGCTATAATTTGATATAAACTGGGCTTCTTGGTAGGGAAATCCAAAAGTTGGAAAAAAAAATGAATTGATAAGGGAAGTGCAAAAGTTCTAAGGTTTTTGAGTTGTAATTTTCCTTTTCCATGTATTGGAATTAATATTTTACCACTTTCTGATTTAAGCCTATTCTTTGATTCTGTGTTTTCCTGTTAAGAATACTTTGGGTAACTTTTTAATATCAACAACCTAAAGTCCCATCTCTTTTCATGACATTCAGTCCTATTCTTCCTCTGGTCCTTAATTAGCATGCCTGCTCTGTTGCTACCTGTGAGCGTTCAACCAGAAGCCAAATGCCATATATGCCCCAGGTATTTTCACAATAATATTTGGCTTTGATGTTGCTGAGCATGACATCCTTTTAATTTTTTTTTTTAAGAGGAAAGACTTTCTGCCATTTCCTCAACCTGAAATAACCATGTCTTTATTTTTTTCCCTTCTTAGTGGAATATTTAGAATATTTTCAGTCCTAGATCACATTTCATATTTTTCCAAAGCATTAGTGTTTCCTTTTTCTTATTATACTATTTCCCATTATTATGCCATTCCTCACTGTATGGCAGTAAAATATTTATATATCTACTTCTGCTACTCATTATATATGCCACTATGGCAGGGATGTTGTCTTAGTTTTAGTGACCTTAATACAAAAAAGAGAATAAATACATACTACTTTTAAATTTAAGAATCATATTTAGGCCACCATGATTTCTTAAAATGCACTTTCTTCCTAAGACACATTTATTCTTTATCTATGTAAGCTGTCAGTCTTTGCCAAAACATGAATTGTCACTCATCTGTATTAATGTAATTGGATCCTTGACAACTTTGTTCAAGCTTTCTTTTTTCCTATATGCAGGGAAGTTCAAGTAATTATTGCTGTGCTACAAGAATGTTCTAAATTTACATTTAAAATAAATAAGCATGTAATCAGTAGTGATTACATGCTACATATCACAGAAAACAAAATAAATAACTTGCAAAACAATTATTTTTGAAAATATTACTGTCCTGATTAGATCCAGCCTGAGGACAGGATATGCTTTCTTGTTGCTGTCTAGTGTCTTTTTGTTTCACCTTGAAAGACTCCCATTAGATTTCTTATAAGGCAAGTCCAGGGTCAAGGAAATCCCTCAGCTTTTGTTTATCCGAGAAAGTCCTTATTTTTCCTTCAATTCTCAAGAACCCTTTTTTCTGGATGTAGTATTCTTTGTTAGCAGGTGTTTGTTTTGTTTTGTTTTAATTTTCAGCACTTTTGAATATTTCATCCCACTTCCTTCTGGCCCGTATGTTTTACCTGGAATAACCACTGATAACCTTATGAGAGCTCCCTTACATATGATGAGTCATTATTCTCTTGCTGCTTTCACGATTCTCTCTTTGTTGTTGAATTTAGCAGTTCTGTGATAATGTGTCTTAGTGTGGGCCTTCTTGAATTTGTTCTAATTGGGATCTTTCCAGCTTATTTTGAATTCTTTGTCAGGTAATTTGTAAACCTCTATTTCCTTAAAGTCAGTTTATGGAGATTGTTTTCCTTTGATTGGGTCACATTTTCTTACTTCTTTGTGTGCCTTACAATATTTTGTTGTGATCTGTCCATTTGAAAAAAAAAAAAAAAACAGTCATTCTCTCAGTCTTTTCTGACAGGTTTCATACAAAGAAAGACCACCAACCAGCCTGGCTAGAGGTTCTTGGGGCCTCTCAAACCTTTCCTGTGATTACATCTTCTCTCGGCTTCTGTATATAATTTCTCATTTAGAGAGGTTTGCCAGTAGCTTTATTAAAAGCTTGTAGTCTCTTTCTCTCTCTGATGTCTGTCTGCATTGCTGCAGGTTTTTTGGTACTTCTTTAAACCACTGAGCTCTCCTTTGTTCTCACCCACTCCCGGTATCGGTATCCAAAGAATGTTGTCGCCCATCAACATTAGGAGTCAAGTGAAACACAAACCAATCCTCAAGGAGAACTCTGAAGAGCCAGAATGTTGTATGACTGTTCCACTCTTCCTTTACCCTCCCATGGGAGAAGCCACAAGTTGGGTTTCTCAGCCTAACTGTGAGTTGTGCCAGCTTGGTAGAAAAACTGACATAGTTGAAATAAAACAGTTTTCTTACTCATTCTCATGCAGATCTTCTTGGCTTTGAGCTTGTCTGGGTCACTGCAATTTCCTAACTGCATCTAGACTTCTCATAAAGGTTTTGTAGACCTTATATTGTTAAATCAGTGTTTCCAAGGAGGAACAAAGTCTGGGGCTTCCTATTTAATGGTCTTGCAAATACCTGGACTGATTTGGATTTTTATTCTAAGTGAACATGTTTAGGATAGAAGGAAAATAATAAAGGTTGCTTTTAGTTGCTAAGTTTGTGATGATTTGTTATACAGCAAAAGAAAGCTATTATGAAGTGTTTTAGCTAAATAGATTCTATTTTCTGTATATAACCAGCTAAAATATTTTGCTTATATATGATTAAGATTTTATCTTTTACCGGCATTCCGTATATATTTGCAACATTAATATTTTGCCTGTTATATATGACGTAAATTACTTCTCCACTTGTCTTATTTTAATAATGGTAATTTTACACATATTTTCACTCATTCATGTTGATATAATTGAGCAATTGATCTTATATCATTTATTTTCCTTGATTTATCTTAAGAAACCACAAGGTCAAAATATAATCTCTATGAAAGAATCTCACAAACGTAATGTTTATCAACAAAACAAAATACAAAGCAGCATGTTCTGATTGACTCAGCATACATAAAGTTCAAAGAGAGGGTGCACTATTCTGTGTTAGAAATAAAAATAATGGTGTCCTTTGGAGGGATAATGACTGGGATAGGATATAAGGGAAAAATACCTTTTATGCCATTATACACTAAGGCTTGATCCAATGTTTGTTTCCCAGGTGTGTTCACATGGCAAAACTTCAGCAAGCTGTACTCCAACAATCTGTGCACTTTTCTGCATGTTTGTTTCTAACAGTAATAATGTATACCTTCCTATTGACATGTAGTATACAATTGTATGACTATATCACAAAATATTTCCATATTTAAGTTGTTTTATTAAAAGTAGTGCTGCTATTAACATTTTTGTATGTTTTAAGTAAGCCATGAACGCTTTTCTCTTTTTTATGTGTCTAGTAGTTTAACTTCTGGGTCACAGGGTTTACATTTGTCCATCTTTGAGTGATACTGGCAAAGAATTATCCAAAATGGAAATATACACCCCAAGCAGCAGTACATGAACACTTCAGGTATTCGACATTTAACAAATAGTGTCAATCATTTTCAGTTTAGCTATTGGGAAAAGGTGTACATAGTAATATCCCATTGTGTTTTAATTTACATTTCCCTGATGAAATGTGAAGTTGAGTACAATTTAATTTTTGTGAAGTGCCTGTTCTTATCCACTGTCATAATCTGTTGAATATTGTTGTCATTGTCATTGTTGTTGATTTGTGGAAGCTCTTTATTATAAATATGAGTCTTTGTAAGATACATTCATTGTAAACCACTTCTGTCACCCTGGAAATTCCCTTTTTCACTCTCTTCATGGTGACTTTTGATGCATAGTAGTTCTTACTTAAGTACAATGAAAAATTATTTTTCCTTTTGTGCCTTATGTAATACATTTATTTCACTTTGAATAGTGCTATATTTTTACTGTTTAATAAGGTCTTTGAAAACAAGCATAATAGTATTGTTTCTGAGACCAAGGGCTCAGGGTTTTTGACCATCTAGATTTGAATCCTACTTTTACTACTTGTTAGCTGTATTACTTTGGGGAAATTGTTTAACCTTTCAACATTTGAGGTTTTTTTAATCTTAAAAAAGACCCTGAAATATCTCAAAGAATAGTTTTGAGAATTAAATGAAATAATCTATGTGAAAAACATAAAACAATGCTTGGCACATAGGAAAACTGCACAATAAGTTTAAACTGTTATGCATAACTTTAATTTCATATCTACAAAGTAATACAAAAACATATGAAAATTAGTATTAGTTGTCAAAAGAAGTAAATCTGACTTTCTCACTTTTTTTTTTTTTTTTTGGCGGTACGCGGACCTCTCACTGTTGTGGCCTCTCCCGTTGCGGAGCACAGGCTCCGGACACGCAGGCTCAGCGGCCATGGCTCACGGGCCCAGCCGCTCTGCGGCATGTGGGATCTTCCCGGACCGGGGCACGAACCTGCGTCCCCTGCATCGGCAGGCGGACTCCCAACCACTGCGCCACCAGGGAAGCCCCTCTCACTTAGTTTTTAACAATCATATTATGTTAAAACTCTTGTTTATTGGAGAAAGAATAGATGATGACTGAGGAAAATAAATATATTCATCAGAGCACTTAGCTGCCATCAACAGAGCCTGACTCTGGATAATTTAAGCAGACATGGAATTTATTAAATGGATTTTAGTGAGTTTGTGTCATTGTTGGTATAGCTAAAAAAAAACTGGTAAAGAACTACAGTGTCAGAAACAACAGCCAACATCATCCTGCAGAATGTTCTGGTGAGGGCTCTACCAACCACAGTCTTACCTCCAAACATAAGATGTGCGTCTTGCTCCCTGTAAGTGTCTTGGAAAACTGATTCTTTCTGCACCTGCTGCTATTTTTGGAGAAAAAATCTTCTTCCACAAGACCCGCTTCTTTGGATTACTTACTTCTAACTACCTGTTACTCTCTCTCTCTCTTCTCTCTTTCTCTCTCTCTCTCTGGCTGTTCTCACTTTGGTGTGATAAAGCCAGGTGATGTATTGTAAGCTACCCCATGGAGAGTCCCATGTGGCAAAGAACTAAGGATAGCTTCTGCCCAAAGGGTTTAGAGTCCTCAGTCCAACAACCTGTGAGGAACTGAATCCTGCCAGAGCCACATAAGCCCATGAGAAGTGGATTGTTCTCCAGTTGAGCCTTGATATGACTGTAGTCCCAGCTTACCATTTGACATCAATCTCATAAAAGATAATAAGCCAGAGGAACCAAGTCTTCAATGACAAGATTCTCAATCTACAGAAACTTTGAAATCATTTTTTTTAAGCCTCTAAGCTTTGTGTTAATATTTATACAGTGATAGATTACAATACAATGCCTATGGATCTTTTGCATATTATTTTCTGACCATTAGTATTAAAGTTATTAAAAATAATAAAACCCAATTTTAATCAGAGTCCAATTAACCAGAATACTCAGATAAGTAGATTTTTTTCCCAGAACTTTATAATGTCCTATAATGAAACTATATTGAAAAAAAATCAGGATAAACACTCTTGTATTAGTGCTAAGGCTTCTGTATTTATGTATATAAACATAATTTGATATAAGAAAAATGAACTTTGGACCTTAAGAGTCTCATACCAAGTAAAGAGTAAATTTATGGTAACAGAGTCACACATTTCTTGGGTAATAAATGTTAATAAATGCATACTAAATTAATGGAAGACTCATTTCCCTCAGAGTAATAATTTTTAAGGCAAAAAGAGATATATTATAAAATAATGATCAAAATTTGAGATCAAGTAAAGTAGTTTTTGTTTAAATGAAATGTATTCTTCCCTCAACTATTCCAATAAATCCCATCAAAATTCACCTATGTAATCCAGACAAAATAATTTGGTTACTGCAATTAATCCATAAAGTCTTCTGTTATGGAATTCTAAATTTTTGTGTTATTTTTTGAATTAGTACATTTTCATATTAGCATTTGGAAGAACTAAACTTAACCAAACGGGATAAAACCACTCACCAAAATGACTACAGTGTTTTATGCTTTAAAAAACTTCAACAGTCAGTGAGTTCTTTTTTTCTTTTGTGATTTTCTTTCAATATAAAAGTATCACTTTAGACAAGAGATTGAGAGAATAAAGGCAATTACTGTTCAAAAGTAACATTCTTTACCTCTAATACTAAAAAAATGACATTTATGAAATTTTAGAGTTAAACTCTCAAAAATAATAAAATCCCAATAACAGCATCAGAACAATGCTAACAGTATATTACTGATATGCAGGATAAGCTGGTATAAAGTCTACAGTATTAAGACATGGCTTTCTAAGTGAAAAGCTATTGATTAGTATTAAAGTACTTTTAACCTTACCTCTGCAAATCAGAAAATATTTCTCCAGTGTTTTTATTCTGTAGAAAAGTTTAGCTATTTCAAGTTGATGGTCTTTTGTATCTTTCAGATAGAAGGTCATTGATAACTAAACAATATCTCAAAAACCTAACAGACATCATAATAAATCAATGCATTTTAGGTTGGGATAGCCAAAAATCCAGTACCTTTGCAAAATAACCATTTAAAATGCATCCTATTTAACATGATACTTATGTTTGATATTGAGATAGTTAATTTTGTTATTAACTTATAGAATGAAGAGGTGTAGAGGGATATACATTGGTATAATAACTGAGAGTAATTTATTTACTATGAGCTCCTCATTTTTATGATGTTATTTGGTGATACATGCTGAGGTACAGAAAGAAAGAATGCATGGCTTCCAGACTTAAAGATCTCACTATAAGTACATACAGTTCAGCATTGTGGAGTCAGCCTCCAAGCTGGCCTACAGTGATTACCAACTGCTGGTATTCATGCTTCTATACAATCCCCTCCCACACTGAATAGGTCTGTCAATAAGCTACTGTGAATATGGCAATGCTAGGCCATAACAGATAGTACAACTTTCTCCTTGCTTTTTGGGATTGCTTGCTCTAGAAGAAACTAGCTGCCATGGTGGAGGCCACTAAAGGTAGATCTATGTGGCAAAGTTCTGAGACCTTTTGACAACTTCCAGTAAGAAACAGAAGCCTCCTACTAACAATCATGTGAATGAGCCACCTTAGAAGATCATCCAGCCAAGGTTAAGCCTTCAGATAATTATCACCTCAGCAGGCATCTTAATTTGAACCTCATGAGAGATCCCCCAGCCAGGACTAATCAGTTATGCTGCTCTTTAATTTCTGACCTACAGGAAATGTGTGACATAATACAAAGTATAGTTGGGTTAAGCCTCTACATTTTGAGAGTAATTTGTTATGCAGCAATAAATAACTAATATGCACAGACAGCCTGTATAAAAAAAATAAAAGAGAGAGAGACCCTAGTATTCCAGTACTAACTTAAATGAGTTTTTATGTATGCCTGTGGATGCATGGGAAAGAATATATACATATTCAAAACAATTCCAAGGGAGCATACATAAGGAAAATGTGTGAAGTGAGCACATCTTATTTCCAAAAAAGAAAGCAATGTGTGTTATGAATTTTCGACGAAATAATGGACACAATAAATTCCTCTCACACACACCATCATGCCAAAGACTGTTAAACATGGATTCTTGCCCACTGATGCACAGCAGGATAAAAATTAGAGGATGTTTAACCAGGTGTCTCCAGGGCTGTCCACCACTGCTGTCAACCAAAACAGTTCAAATGGCTCTTCTCAGACTGTTTACATTAATGAATAGATGATGTCTAAAACCATATGGGATTCTGTACTCTCCTTAATTAAAATTAATTGCCTCATGAATGATTAATGCTTAGTCTGAATTTTTCATAATTTCTATATTACTGAGATACCAAACAATGGAACTCATCTACATCTTATGTTACTCTTTCAATCTCCATTAAAAAAGTAATTAATTACTGCATCTGTTTTCTTTTACTAAATATGACTAATTGCTCATTTTTAAGCATTAAATATTTACTGCAGAAATTTACTGGAAGAAATTTCTGGCATTTCTAGTAATTTAAACTTTGCTTGGAACCATAAGTAATAACTGTCTGATACTAGAGACAGTTCTAGAATAGATTGGCTTGCTTTAACTGTCAATAAGAAAGCATATGCAATTCTTCAATCAATTTTGGAAATTTAAAAATAAAAGATATAAAGTACATTTAATATTTCTGCAAAACAATGCTTTTCAAAAATATTTAAATTTTTCTTCTGCTACATAACCTTGGAAGACTATCATTTCTATGTTTTTCTTATAAAATAATCATTTTCAAAAAATGTTTACTTCCATACTCAAGAGATAATGCCTACCAAATTAGTAAATTTATTTAAAAAAAAAATCTCATTCTGGGAAAGCTACCATAACAATCATCTACTCTTACAAAACAATGTTCAGGACTACAAAGGAGTTTTCTGATAGAGCCTGGACTGGATTTTGTGTTCCTTGAGAGACACGGCCTCCTTATCATGGAGCTGTAGTGGCTATTAACACTTAAAAAATAGTAATTGGTTCTAGGACTTAAATTTTGGGTCAATTAGTGGTAAATGTCTTTTCAAACATATTTGAAGCAAATTGTATTATTTAAGTAAACTAGTCAAATATATCACTTTGGCTCATTATTTTGGTACTCTCAGTCAACCAATTTCGTTTATAGCTCATTTATAAGAAAGCTAATGAGACCAAGATTTAAGTCTTTATTTGAGCTTGTTTATTTTGTACCCATACAAACTCAGCCCCCATCACCCAGTTTTGCTAATGTGTACCAATTTTTATGAGCAAAATGGATATCTGAGAAGAAATAAAACATGGTCCATAATTTTTCAAGAGAAACCCACATATCATGCTTTAAAAGGATGGGTCAGTAACTTAAAAAAGAATTGACACAATTTCTAATGTATCTTTCTGTTTTTTATTTTAATTTTTGTTAAATAATAACAATTTATGAAATGAAATAATTTACAAAACTAAAATAGTCTTGTATGGTTTATAATTATAAAAAGTAGCCTCCTGTTCCCTAACCTTCACCATTACTGTCCAACTCTTTAGAATCATACACTTTTAACTCATTTAGCTAATTTGTCTTAGTATTTACCTCCATTTTTCTAAATGATTTGCTTCTTTTCAAAATGTTCTTAAATTTAGTTATTTCTTATATGAGAGTACTTTGTTTCCTACACTTCCCCCAACCCCAAAATTACAAATCTACACAAAAATATGCCTCCTTGGGCTTCCCTGGTGGCGCAGTGGTTGAGAGTCCGCCTGCCGATGCAGGGGACATGGGTTCGTGCCCCAGTCCGGGAGGATCCCACATGTCGCGGAACGGCTGGGCCCATGAGCCATGGCCGCTGAGCCTGCGCGTCCGGAGCCTGTGCTCCACAACGGGAGAGGCCACAGCAGTGAGAGGCCCACGTACCCGCAAAAAAAAAACAAAAAAAAAAAACTGCCTCCTTCTCATCCTTTCAAGAATTTTACATATGAACTTTAGTCAAATCAATAGCCAGTGTTTACATTATTATGATGATTCAACTACTATTCACTGTGGCAAGCAGAATCAATTCTAAATATGTCCCCCCAAGTTTCCTTTCCTTTGTTTTTTTTCAATCAAACACTAATCTAGCTACTGCTGTGAAGTGATTTAGCAGACAAAATCTAAAGTTGTTCATCAGTTGACATTAAACAGGGAGATTATACTGCATTATTTGGATAGCCACAAATAATTACAAGATTTTAAAACCAGAAGAAGAAGGCATAAAACTCACTCAAACAGATGTAGCAGAAAGGAAACAGAAAACATGAGGCAGAAGTAGAAGACAGAGAAATTTGAAGTATGAGAAGGATTCAATGCACCTTTACTGGCTTGACCCCAAAGAGGATCAGGAGCTAAGGAATGAAGGTGGCCTCAAGAAGATGAGAATGTAATCTATCAAAAGGAAAAAAAGCACCTCAGTCCTACAAACAGCATAGAACTAAATTCTACCACAACCTGAGAACCTGGAAGATGATTCTCCCTCAAGTCCTCCAGACTGAGAATTTAGACAAGCCAACCACCTAGATTTAGCCCAGGGAGATATTAAACAGATTCTTAGAACCCTATCCTAGTCCAAGCATTTCTATCTACAGAACTGTGGGATAATAAATGGGTGTTGTTTTGAGTTGGTAAGATTGTGGTGATTTGCTACAGCAGCAATAGAAATCTGATACATTCCCCATGGAAACACATAATACAATATGATTTCTTTTCATCTCTAAACCATCTAAACGCAGATCACTCTTTACACCTGCCATAGAATAATTACCATGACCATTTCCTTTATATGTTCCCATGCTGGATATATTGTTTCCCTGGATCTCAGAACTTCCTCCTTTTCTTTCATTTTTGTGGAGAACACCCTTCAATAGCTTCCTGAAAGGGAACTTAAAATAACTTTGTTTTCAAAACTTTGTATGAAAATAATTTTGATCAACCCATGAACATAAGCTGGTTGAAAATTGTCTGGATATAGAATTCTAGCTTGGAAATAATTTCTCTTCAGGATTTTGAAAGGCAGTGTCTCTAGCCTTGTTGAAAAGTTCAGTGACATTCTGATGCTGCCACATTTATAAAAAAACTTTTTTTTTTCCTCTATCTCTCTACAGAATATTTTCTTTCTTCAGTAAGCCATTATATTCATCCCTAGTGCTTGTAAATTTCCTAAACTGTTCTTACTGTGTTTACATTTTCCATCTAGTATGAATACTATTTTGTCAGCCCTTTCAATATGGATATTTATATTCATCCACTTGGGGAAATTTTTTTGAATTATTTTATACTTCTCTCATTTTCTCTGTTCTCTCTAAATTAATGAATAATTGGATAGTTTGATTTAATACATTAAATATGTAAAATACTTCTCTTCTATTATGTATATAAATATTTTTGCTCTGTTTTCTTGAAGATTTTTCTCAAACGTATCTAAAATCCCTCCTTTGCCATTTCTATTTCTGCTTTCATGTTTAAGATCTCCAGAAGTTCCTAGTGCATGCATATTTCTAAGATTTCTTTTTTTCCTAATGCTTCCTTTCTATAAAATCTGATTCTTGTTTGATTGTGGAAATATGTTCTCCTATATCTCTAAAGAGATGTTATAATTTACCATATTGGATTTTTCTTTTGTTATCTTTGATTTTCCCTTTCTATGGCAATAATTGCAATTTTCTATAGAAATAATGGAAAGTATTTCAGTCTTATTTTGCTTTAATTGTTGATAGAAATGTATTTTTTGAGTATTCATAGTTGCAATGCATAAAACATGTGCCCTTAGTCATTTTTGAAGTTTATGGAAAAACCATAGGAAGTTTGGTTAATTTATTTGCACAATTTATATTTTAAAACAGAAAATACATGATGTAATTATAATTGACTTTTCCTCATTATCAGGTATTTTACTGACATGAGAAAACTTCAATTCTGAATAGACAGTGATAAGAAGAAAATCTTCCCTGTCTAATAATTGGATTGTCAACACTGGTTATGTGTTCTATATATCTGAATCTGTTACTCCTTTATTACCTACATGCTTCTGGTACTGATATCATTGGAAGCATTTGAATTATATTACCTCTGTCTCTTTACTTTGTTACCATGCCTGGTGAGTCAACTCCATGGGCAGTACCAGCATTCCTGGAAGTCACTTCTATACCAGGGCAGCTAGCAGTAATTTAATACTACATAAACATTACCATAAACCGCATACCTGTAATCTCCCTAAACTTATGGTAAATGTATTCCAAAATTGTCTTCTTTGTACTTAGATCCAAGAAATACCTGCAGATCATTAAATACTACCTAAAAGGAGGGAACCTAGGATGAAAGTAAGTCAAAGTGAAAAGAAACAATGGTCTTACGTGATTTTAGGCTACATATTTAATGTTGAAAATCTTGCCAAAATATGTCTATGTGAATACATTGCTGGGTTCCTCCCAAGGCCTTGAAAGGAGGCCATGCAAGTGAGGGGCCCTTAAGATTAAGCTTTTTAAGCTTCATGACAAATCTACTTCTGCAACAAATTTGCTTTGGGTACCCATCCAGGAAACTGGAAGTATAGATTTTGCCCTTGAAAGCCTATGAAATAGATCAGAAGTGTATCTTAAATAAATCAACTTCAAATCAACCCTGTACCTAAATCTGAAAATTCACTCTGCTGTGCAGACCAGATTGAATCCAACCGCATTATCCAATACAGCCTATTAGAAGTTAAGCAATGAGATAAATCTTCAGCATTACAGAGATTCTTTAAACTTGAATGCTAACCTATTCCCATTGTAGAATACCTGAAAAATTTTAATTGTAAAAAATAAATCCTCTTACGAATTAAAGTCCAAATAAGTAAATTCCCCTGAAATTAAATCCTAAATTATATTACCTCAAGTTTAAGAACTGAACGTTAATAAATAAATAAGGCTAAGTGCTATCATTCCCAACTTTTATTTCTACTGAATCTCATTTAAAATGGATTCAAATCCTAAGGTAGAAATTGGCTGCCTCTGGGATGTGTAACCTGGACTATGTTTCAACAAAAAGGGCAGTTAATTCAAGGAACCCAATGTTGTGTTAAATCAAGGCATGGTCTTTTACAAATTTTACTTATAAGTAGAAACAGTTAAGAGTTCACATGATGTTATTAAGCACTGACCTTATATACAACCCATTTAGAAAAATTAATTCCTTGTTCTTGGAGCAGTCATTCAGGTAAAATTATGTTCTCTGAACACAATACTTACAGTTGCCAAAATGCAAAACAATGATTCTGTCATATTGGAGTGTAAAAAGACGGATGAAAAGATGTAGTTTTCAGCTTCAGCAGATATCAATCAATGTATGCCAGTTGCTGAGAGCCCATGACTTTAGAGTTAACTCAGTGTGGAACATTCTCATTGAGAGATTATTAAAGGTATTTTATATTTACTCTATCATTCTGGGGAAGTATGGAATGGAGTGAGGAATCTACAAATAAAAACCAGCTTCAGAGTTAGAGGGTGATATTCCACTTGTTGGTACATCTTTGCAAAGTTTAGAATGCATTATAGATTGCAACCCCAGATCCCAGGTCTTACTACAGCTGCCTTTTTTTTCCCATAGGGCTTATTTAAAACTCATAATGCATTTTTCCCTATGAGGTCCATCGTTTTGGCACTCCAGTGCTGCTTTTCCATTGTTGTTGTTGTTAGAAGGGTCTAGTAACATAGCATCTACACTCTACGCTGAGAAGACATTTTCAATAGTATGTCACAGTGGCTATTTCGACCACCTTTTGCCATAGAATGACTTGGGGTGAAGAAAACTGCCTGTTGGAAGATGTAATTAATTTTCAGAAGCTGTTATAGGGCTGATTATGAGGCTTAACACTAATAACCCATATTGTTTCATAGCACACATGAAAATCAGCAGCTTTGCAAATTAAAAACTAGCAAATACAATTCTGTACATCGAAATTTTAAAGTAATCTTGTTTCAACCCAGGCTAAAATTCCAGAGAATAATACAAGTTTTCTTTCCCAAGAAATGAGGAGAAAAAAATATTTTCATTGATAATTTCTCTTTCCAACTCATCACTTATCAAAGCCACCTCTCCTATCCTGGAGAGAAGTGAGAATAAGGGTACAGAAATACAAAGTGTTTTTCTAGTGAAACTCTCCACCGAGAAGGAAGTATAAGGAATGGTGAAGAAACAAAAGTTCTCCTATGAATTGCTGTCTAATCCCTGGTAATTTATTCAAATTTAAGAAGGCATCCAAAAGTTGAATGGTTGCTCTATGACAATGTTGTTTCTTTTATACAGGGTCTCAGTCATTTTATTGTAGTATGCACAGATTACCTGATTGGGGGTGGGGACATTTTTTTAGGTCAATCCATTGCTTCAGAATGTATACTACTAGTTTCCTACCTTGGGTATAATTCTGTATGTCAGTGTTCTGGGATATGAGAAGGATAACTACAATGGGGATTATCATTATTCAGAAAAGAATATTAAGTTCTAGTCTCATGCATTAATGCCATCCTTGGTGATGATATGTGTCTTTAAGTCTGAAATTTCTCTAGTTTTAATTAACAAAAGAGCAAATTTTTCCCCACCTTGTCAGAAGAGTGGTAGGAGTTTGACGTCATGGAGAAAGAATACTGTTTTGAACATTTAATTATATACTTTCTTGTATAGTGAACCTTACTCTTTTCAACCTCCCTACATCCATAATTTCTACCTTCAGAAATACTGTTCCCTCCAAATCCGGAGGCTTTGAGGCTTCTATAGCAAATTTCCTTGTGTCCTATTGCCTCCTGTCTTAACAGGCAGTTGAAGTTGATCATTTTATGCTCTATTAAGTCTATTATTATACATCTGTTCACTTTCCAACTTTTATAGTTTTGCTGACACTGCTCATTCACTACACCTCCATAATATTCTTCTGTTCTTTTTGGACATATACCTTTGCTCTTATTATATTACCATTCTTTTTAAAGATTTTTTTTCTTTTAGGAGGGGCTGGAGACAAGTTAAACACTTTCATTCAAACTACTATGGGCCTTATGGAATAAATTATGTCTTCTCAAAATGTGTAGGTCAGATCCCTAACCCCAATGTGACTGTATTTTGAGATAAGACTGTTAAAGTGGAAATTAATTTTAAATGAAATCCTAAGGTGAGACGCTAATCCAATAGGACTGGTGTTCTCATAAAAAAGAGGAAAATATAGAAAAGAGGTCATGTGGGGATACAGGGAAGAGGTGGTTGTCTGCAAGGAGCAGACATTATCAAAAGGCTTTATTAAAAACCAACCCTGCTGGCACCTTGATCTTGGATATGTGGCCTATAGAACTGTGGGAAGATAAATATCTCTTGTGTAAGTCACCCAGTCTGTGGTATTTTGTTAAGGCAACCCTAGCAAAGTAATACAATTGCACATTAGATAGCATACAATTTTTTAACAAAACAAGTAACTCACAATTCTTCTCAATCATAATTGGGGAATTCCTCCATCTCATTCAGAATATCATAATGAATTTGAGACACTAGACAATTTATAAAGGACCTTCTCAAATTTTGTCAACATTCATCATTTCTTTATGCTTATTTATCATGTCTGCATCCTCTCTTGAAAGCATGCTGTCCTGTGACTTTATAACTTATGGATCTTTGACAGAGCAGCCTTAAAACTTATGGCTCAATTTTCCAAAGTTTATCATGCAGGCATCCCCCTCAGATGTCCTACTCCATTCCAGAAATCCAGTAAAGTCATGGGTTACAGCTTTCTTCCTGAGATCATCAGATTCCTCATCTCACATTCAGTAACGGGGTTCTAAACCTTCTCATTTAATATTTTACCTCTTTTGCTCCCTTCCCTCAAAGTTATTCACCACCTCATTATATCAACTTGTGTCAGGTAGAACAATACCAGAAAAATGATTGGGTCAGAGGTTTCAAACTCAAAGTGTATATTTTGAATTTCTTCTGTAGATTTTATTTTATAGGTATTTTATTTTGACCAAGTTTTAAAAAGATAGATTTTTGTACTCCCTGGAGAAATGTGTAGATCTAGCAACATGAACTAGTAATATATCTACTGGAGATAAGTAGTACTGCCAACTTTTATGTAAACTAAAAGTATTTCCTTCATATAATAATTGTGAGTATACTTACAGTTAGTCTGCTTCAATCACATAGTTTTCTGTGTCATCCTTATATACCTCTGGGTTTATAAAATAAAATTTTTATCAAAAAAAAAAAATTAAGAGGTAGCAGGGCTACCACAGAGTTGCACAGATCAGGCACCAAACAACCCTAGATGATGTAACACACTGAGATTATTAAGTGGGTTACATTGCCTAGGTTAGTGCACTGACAGCTAGTACAACTATAAGTTGTCACCCTTGGGCCTATTTTTTCCTCTGTCAAAACCTGCTTTTGCTCTTGAAACACAAATATTCTTAAGGCAAAGGGACACAAAGTCCTCTTTACTTCCTTGGAAATGAAGAGGGAAGGAGTACAAGAAAACAAAACGTAAATTAATATCTCAATAAATATTCTGTCACAGTCATATAAAAGGAAGAACATAATATATTATCCACGAGAGTAAAATATTTAAACTTTACAAAAAAATGAAAATACTTGTTAAATTACATGAAGCAATTACAGAATTATCTAGACAGAGAAGTAGTCTAAAACATTGAAAAATTAGGATAGTCAATACAGTGAAGTGTAAAGTGTTGAGAGCTGGGAGCTCATATTCCTATCCTTAATCCTCCTAGGTTGCATCACTCTTATCTGTTAGAAAGAGATTAAACTAAATGATTTTAAGAACTCATTTTATGTTTAGATTCTTTGATTATAATAAGTGGTACAAACTCTTTCAATTCCTAACTCCCAAAGAATGTAGCATTGACGAGTGAATGCTCTCTTATGGTTGTTTTAAAAGAAGCTTTCAATGGAATGTTTGTGCTCAGAGCAATCTTATACTGACTTATTTCACTTGTATTCTCATTTGTGATAGAAGAGCCTTGGTTTGCTTTCTTTTCTGGAAGCCACTGCAGATTTAATTTCCCTTAAGCAGTAGAGTAATAACACACTCTCCTTCACCCCACAGCTTGAACAGATTGAGAATTTTAATAGGGAAAACATCAGTGCAGGTAGGGAAAGCCCAGGAGGCTCCAGGAAAGGAGCCTTGAATTTAGTAAGAGAGATATAACAATAGTATGAGTTCTACTGTTTGGTTTCCAGGAAAAACCCATTCTTTCTAACATTCTCACTTCTCTCTCCAACCTTTTATTTTCAATCTTGTTTTCATTTCCCTGAATCCTTATCCATTCAACACTCAGGGGACCATGAACAGACTGCCACTTGCTGCCTCTAAGCCTCTCTTTTACAGATTCATTATCTTTTTAAAAAACAGATTCTAAATACATTCTTCGAGAGAACTTTGCATTTATAGGAGTTTTTACAAGTAAGTTATAATTGTCCAACATCTTAAAAGGGGCAATTAAAACACATTTTGATGCTCTGTATTTGACAATCACCATTAAATTCTTCAATGCTTTAGTGAGTACTCACTGCAAAATTTACAGAAACAGGAAAAGAGGAAAAAAATCACTACAAAGCCTAAGGTCAACCAAGATAAAATGTTGTCAGGAAAAGACATTCTCTTGATGAGATGCCAATAATATCTCTGTGTTTGGACTGTGTGTTCTAATGGAACTGAAAAGAGAAATAAAACCATATATGGCAGAGATTCTATTCAAGAACCATGAGTTCAGGGAAGCATTGAACTGGATGGGAGCAGAATGCACACCACCCCAAAATATGTATCTTTGACATAAGAATTATTTTAGGGGGATTATTTTTAAGAAACAGCAGGCAAAGAAGAAGATCTGAAGCCAAGTAGATGTTACCCTTTTGTAACAGACATTTATGTATAGAAGGGAAATCTCCATTTGTAAGGCTGTCTACCTCTCTGTACAAGGAAGAGGAGGATGTCTAAATCTCTAGAAATTCTTATCAATGGAGAAAGGCATAGGCTTAAATCTACATAACAACCATATCTTTGATTACTGTGTTTTGCCTAGTAACTTCCCATAACTGGCCTCCTCCTTCCCCCAGCATCTTCTTTTGTCTTTAGCTAGAGTTGGTATTTAAGGTGGTGGCTTGGACCATTTCTAGAAGTTGCTCAGAACTCACAGTTTATCTTACTAGAGTCCAAATGAAAGTACAGTTGACAATTTTTTTTCTACTACAAATGCTAAAGTTCTCACGAATGAAAAGGATGGTTTAATTTAAAGATTAATGGAACCACTCAAGTTGATATTTCAATGTTTTTTTTTTTTTCTTTAACTTCAATTCTTAATTTTAAATACAGCATAATTACATGGCATTCTTTGGAATGCCAATTGGTTACATCTACTGAAATAAAAAATGCACAACATGAGAACTCTGAGTTTCAGTTTTATTTGGGGACCTTACTGAGGACTATAGCCCAGGAGACAGCCTCTCAGATAGCTCTGAGGAATTGCTCCAAAGAGGTATGGTAGGAGACAGTAAATAAAAATTTTGGGGCTAGGAAATACATGTAATCAAGCATACATCTTGGTAAAAGATTACTGCTAATCAGACACACACACACATACACACAAAAATCAAGAAACATATCTTAAGTTAATGATTTTAGTGGTTATCTATGTATTGGAAAATTCTAGAATCTCTAGTCATTGAAATTCTTCCTTAGCTATGCATCTTAACTATCTAGGGGGCCATATATCCAAAACACAAAATGCTTCATTCTGTTTTTCATCCTCAGCTCCTTTCAAGGTGTAGTGTATGTAAGTGACTACAGTGGATAATGACTTGATCCTATGGAACTGGGTAGCAGGCAACATTCTTTGTTTTACAGTTATCAATTTAATAGAAAAGGAAAAAAAAATCCTACATTTTAGTAGCCATAATAAGACCTTAATTTCTGTGAAAAAAATAATAGGACACAGTGCACTCTATACTTAGTGATGATGAAATAAAATTCATATTTTATGGAAAGACAAGAAAAAGTAAAACATAAAATTTTTCTCTGCTCATTTGCGCATCCTCCTTCACCCTTAGTGTGTGTTGTGCAACTGCATTAACCAGACCTCCTTAGGAGATAACATTCCTTTTTAATCTCATAAATGATCACAGCACCTTAGGTGATAACTTTTCTTAATCTTCTAAGAGGTCACAATGACCCCTGGCCCACTACTCTTTGTACATGTATATCTGAATTGTGTAAACTGTCCATAATATGTCATTTGGTGTATAACCCTTTGTCTCAAATACTTATATAACTGCACTTTGACCTCTAATGGTTAGAATAGTCCTCAGAGGTCTATGAAAGTCTGTCTCCTAGGTTATAATCCTCAGGCTGGCTCAAATAAAGTTTTCTATTTCTTTCTTAGACTATTGATTACTTTTTTATTGATGGTGGTTAATCAATTTTGTTTTATTTTCTGTAGATTAAATGCTGCTGCTTTTAAACCTTTTTCATCCTATTTCTCCAACCTAAAGCTTTTCCTCTTCCCCATTCTTTTTTTCTCCTTCTATGTAATTTCTATCTGTTTTCCTGATGCCTGATTTATGATTCCTTCTTCTTCCAAGAAGCTTTCCATGAATACCAGTGCCCACTGTAGTAAGTAGCTCTTTACTATCATACCATCTATGTTCTCTACTGCTTGGCAAAGGCACTCTATTGTATAAAGTTCCAGAAGAGATGTCTTGGTATGTGGGTTCAAATTTCTACACAACCATCAAAATTTCTGGTTTTCTACACTACCATCAAAATTTCTGGTTTTCAGTCTCTAAAATTAATTGAAAAATTCTTCAATTTTCAAGTATGTTGAAAGTTGAATGAGAAAAAAATATTAACGTGCAACATGTTAGGTGTGTGTGACTTGCATTAAAATAGAATGTGAAGATAGGGACTGAATTCCATGAATCCTTACTATTGTTGGGCCTAAATTTTTGACAAATATAAGTGCTCAATAATTTTATGTTGTTGGGTTTAATCCAAAATAGAGTGTCCAGAAACAACTCTCAATCTGTTAATACTTAATATATTTTGTTTTTAATACATGTAATAAACAGTAAATGTGCATAGCCATTATATGAAGCCATATATTATGCTACTATCTTACCTTCCAGACTTCTTTTAGTAAGAACGTACCTCTGTAAAAATAGGGAGAAATATTATTTGTTGTACTTTCTATAAACTAACAATTTTCTGTATGAAAGGAAAATCAAAATTAACTTGGTATTGCAAAGAAACCTCTCTAACATGGAGCAAGGAGGCCATTTAGGAAGTGAAAACTATGCATGTCTCCTTCTGGATGGAATCTGAACTTTGATCACTTATTTTCTCAAAGAAGGACTCCAGAACATCCACATGATGTTCTAAAACCTCAAGATACTTATCAAACACTTACCTTAAATAACTCATGACAACCTATGCCTTAAAGACAAATTTTTCCGTTTTGGATCAGAGCCAATCAGCATTGTTGAAAGACAACTTTAATTAACAACATTGTGGTTTTTATCTTTATAAGCCCCTGACACTTTCTTTTCCCAGGAACATTCTTTCAGTTTTACTTGAATCTGTGTCTCCTGAATTGCAATTCCCAAGACCCCAAATAAAGCACTTCATTCTTTGCAGCTTCGAAACTGATTATTGTTCTACATCTTTTTGATCATTATTTTGGAAAGGTAACTTGAGGGGAAAAAAATCTTTCTTAAGGCCATAGTGTTGCAGGAAGGGGGACCCCTTCCAGGGCCTGAGAGTGGGCTCTTGCCTAACACTTAGAAATGAATTGTCCGAGGATACACACATGCTGACAAAGCAAGAGACTTTATTGGGAAGGGGCGCCCGGGCGGAGAGCAGCAGGGTAAGGGAACCCAGGAGAACTGCTCTGCCTCGTGGCTCCAGTCTCAGGTTTTATGGTGATGGGATTACTTTTGGGGTTTTCTCTGGCCAATCATTCTGACTCAGGGTCCTTCCCAGGGTTGTGCGCAACCACTCAGCCAAGATGGATCCCAGCGAGGAGGATTCTCAGAGGTTGGTAGGACATGTGGATTGGCATCTCCTCTCTCCTTTTGACGTTTCCCTTATTCTTCTGGTTGGTGGTGGCTTGTTACTTCCGTGTTCCTTACCAGGATCTCCTATCATAAAATAACTCATTAAAATTGTTACTGGCTTTGCCTGGTCACTGTGGGTGGCTTCAGTCTGTGTTTTCCCTAACAGTAGGAAATACTTAACTGAAATATTTTTTCACACATTTAGATGAAATTCCTAGATGATATTGCAAATGCTACCTCTACAAATACTAACCTTAATAATCATATAAAATATAGTTATTTTTTAAAATTGGATTGTGGTAAACTACACATAACAAAATATAACATCTTAAGTATTTTTAAGTGTACAATGCATGGTATTACATACATTTATAATGTCTGCAACCATCACTACCATCCACCTCCATAACTCTTTTCATTTTGTAAAAACTGAAACTTTATACCCATTAAACAATAGCCCTCCTTTCTCCCACTTCCCCCATCCCCTAGCAATCACCATTCTACTACTGTCTCTATAATTTTCATTCCTCCACATCCCTCATGTAAGTGGAATCACACAGCATTTGTCATTTTGTGACTGGATTATTTCCTTTAGCATAATACCCTCGAAGTTGATCTATTTTGTAGCATATTGCAGAATTCTTTTCTTTTTAAAATCTGAAGTGTTCCGTTGTATGTATGCCCCAAATTTTATTCATCCATTGATGGACTCTTGGGTTGCTTTCATGGCTTATCTATTGGGAATAATGCTACTATGAGTATGGGTGTACAAATATCTCTTCAAGAGTTTGCTTTCATTTTTTTGTATATATTCAAAAAAGAATTGAGAGATCATATAGTAATTTTATTTTTTAATTTTCTAAGGGCCCTTCATAATGTTTTCCACAGTGACTATACCATTTTATATTCCCACCAATACTGCCTAAGGATTCCAATTTCTCCACATATTTGCCAACACTTGTTTTTCTTTTTTCCTTCTTTCTTTCTCCTTCCTTCCTTCCTTCTTTCCTCTCTTCCTTCCTTTCTCCCTCCCTCTCTTCCTTCCCCCACTTTTTTTTTTCTTTTCTGATAGTGGCATCCTAACAATTCTAAGGTGGTATTTCACTGCAGTCTTGATTTACATTTCCCTAATGATTAATGATTTTGAGCATCTTTTCATATACTTATTGGCTATTTATATGTCTTCTTTGGATAAATGTCTATATGTGGGTGTTTGTTTTTTTGGTTGCTGAATTCTAGTTGTTCTTTGTGTTTTCTGATTATGAATCCCTTATCAGATATATGATTTGAAAACATTTTCTCTGAATCTGTGGGTTGCATTTTTAGTCCGTTGAGAGTACATTTTGATCCACAAATAAATTTTTTATGATGCCTATTGGGTTTTTTTTGTTTTGTTTTGTTTTTTGTTACCCATGCCTTTGGTATTATAGCCAAAAAATCATTTCAAAATCCAATGTGATAAACTTTCTGTCCAAAATTTTCTTCTAAGAGTTTTACTGTTTTAGATCTTGCATTTAGATATTTGAACCATTTTGATTTTTGTATATGTTATTAAGTAAGGGTCTAACTTCATTCTTTGCATGTGGATAACCTGTTTTCCCAACATATGCTGAAAGAAACATTTCCTTCTCCTATTGGATGGTCCTGGCACCTTTGTCAAAAAATATTTGCACATATATGAAAGTGGTTACTTCTGGGCTGTTTATTCTTTCCATTGGACTATGTCTGTCTTTATGCCAATATCACACTTTTTTGATAACGGTAACTTTTTGGTAAGTTTGGAAATCCAAGTATGAGTCCTATAATTTTGTTCTTTTTCAAGATATTTTGGCTATTCAAGGACTCGAGATTCCATATAAATTTTAGAACGATTTTTTTCTATTTCTGCAAAATATGTTATTACAATTTTCATAGGGACTTTAATGAATCTGTATATCACTTTGGGTAATATTGACATTGTAAAATTGTTTACACTTCTAGTCCATGAACATGGGATATGTTCCATTTATCTGCATTTTTAATTTCTTTCAACAATGTTTTGTAGTTTTTATTATACAGCCTTTTAATTCCTCGGTTAAGTTAATTCCTAAGTATTTCATTATTGTTGATGACATTGTAAATTGAATTATTTTCTAAATTTCTTTTTTAGACTGTTCATTTTTAGTGAAGAAACATGAAAATAAATTTTTTAACGTCTTTATTGGAGTATAATTGCTTTACATAGTTGTATGAGTTGCTGCTGTATAAAAAAGTGAATTAGCTATAAGTATACATATATCCCCATATACCCGCCCTCTTGTGTCTCCCTCTCAACCTCCATATCCCACGCATATAGGTGGTCACAAAGCACTGAGCTGATATGCTATGCTATGCAGCTGCTTCTCCCTGGCTTTCTATTTTACCTTTGAAAATGTATATATGTGGAAGCCACTCTCTCACTTAGTCTCAGTTTACCCTTCCCCTTCCCTGTTTCCTCACGTCCATTCTCTATGTCTGCCTTTTAATTCTTGTCCTGCCACTAGGTTATTCAGAAACGATTTTTTTTTTGTTTTTGGTTCCAAATATATGTGTTAGCATACAATATTGGTTTTTCTCTTTCTGACTCATTTCACATGTATTACAGGCTCTAGGTCCATCCAACTCACTAAAAATAATTCAATTTCATTTCTCTTAATAGCTGAGTAATATTCCATTGTATATAAGTGCCACATCTTCTTTATCCATTCATCTGTTGATGGCCACTCAGGTTGATTCCATGTCATGACTATGGTAAATAGTGCTTCAATGAACATTGTGTTACATGTGTCTTTTTGAATTATGGTTTTCTCAAGGTATATGCCCAGTAGTGGGATTGCTGGGTCATATGGTAGTTCTATTTTTAGATTTGTAAGGAACCTACAAACTGTCCTCCATAGTGGCTGTATCAGTTTACATTCCCACCAACAGGGCAAGAGGGTTCCCTTTTTTCCACACCCGCTCCAGCAGTTATTGTTTGTAGATTTTTGATAATGGCCATTCTGACCGGTGTGAGGTGGATACCTCATTGTAGTTTTGATTTGTATTTCTCTAATGATTAATGACGTTGAGCATTCTTTCATGTGTTTGTTGGCAATCTGTATATCTTCTTTGGAGAAATGTCTATTTATGTTTTCTGAACATTTTTGGATTGGGTTGTCTGATTTTTGCTATTGACCTGCATGAGCTGCTGGTATTTTGGAGATTAACCCTTTGTCGGTTGTTTTCTTTGCAAATATTGTCTCCCATTCTTAGGGTTCTCTTTTCATCTTGTTTATGGTTTCCTTTGCTATGCAAAAGCTATTAAGTTTCATTAGGTCCCATTTGTTTATTTCTGTTTTTCTTTCCATTTCTCTAGGAGGTGGATTAAAAAGGATCTTCCTATGATTTATGTCATACAGTTTTCTGCCTAAGTTTTCCTCTAAGAGTTTTATAGTGTCTGGCCTTACATTTAGGTCTTTAATCCATTTTGAGTTTATTTTTCTGTATGATGTTAGGGAGTGTTCTAATTTCATTCTTTTACATGTAGCTGTCCAGTTTTCTCAGCACCACTTATTGAAGAGGCTGCCTTTTCTCCATTGTATGTTCTTGCCTATTTTATCAAAGATAAGTTGACCATATGTGCACGGGTTTATCTTTGGGCTTTCTATCCTGTTCCATTGATCTATATTTCTGTTTTTTGTGCCAGTACCATACTGTCTTGATTATTGTAGCTTGGAAGTATAGTCTGAAGTCAGGGAGCCTGATTCCTCCAGCTCCGTTTTTCTTTCTCAAGATTGCTTTGGCTATTTGGGCCTTTTGTGTTTCCATAACAACTGTGTAATTTTTTTTCCTAGTTCTGTGAAAAATGCCATTGGTAGTTTGATAGGGATTGCATGGAATCTGTAGATTGCTTTGGGTTGTATAATGATTTTCACAATGTTGATTCTTCCAATCCAAGAACATGGTATATCTCTCTATCTGTTTGTATCATCTTTAATTTCTTTCATCAGTGTCTTATAGTTTTCTGCATACAGGTCTTTTGTCTCCTCAGGTAGGGTTATTTCTAAATATTTTATTTTTTTTGTTACAGTGGTAAATGGGAGTGTTTCCTTAATTTTTCTTTCAGATTACACATCATTAGTATTTAGGAAGGCAAGTGATTTCTGTGCATTAATTTTGTATCCCACTACTCTACAAAATTCATTGTTTAGCACTAGTAGTATTCTGGTAGCATCTTTAGGATTCTCTATGTATAGTATCATGTAATCTGTAAAGAGTGACAGTTTTACTTCTTTTCTGATTTGAATTCCTTTTATTTCTTTTTCTTCTTTGATTTCTGTGGCTAAAACTTCCAAAACTCTGTTGAATAATAGTGGTGAGAGTGGGCAACTTTGTCTTGTTCCTGATCTTAGTGGAAATGGTTTCAGTTTTTCACCATTGACAATGATGTTGGCTGTGGCTTTGTCATATTTGGCCTTTATTATGTTGAGGTAAGTTCCCTATATGCCTACTTTCTGGAGAGTTTTTATCATAAATTTGTGTTGAATTTTGTCAAAAGCTTTTTCTGCATCTATTGAGATTATAATATGGTTTTTATCGTGAATTTGTTAATATGGTGTATCAAATTGATTAATTTGCATATATTGAAGAATCTTTGCATTCTGGAATAAACTCCACTTGATCATGGTGTATGATCCTTTTAATGTGCTGCTGGATTCTGTTTGGTAGTATTTTGTTGACGATTTTTGCATCTATGTTCATCAGTGATACTGGCCTCTAGTTTTCTTTTTTTGTAACATCATTTTCTGGTTTTGGTATTAGGGTGATGATTGATGGCCTTGTAGAATAAGTTTGGGAGTGTTCCTCCCTCTGCTCTATTTTGGAAGAGTTTGAGAAGGATAGGTGTTAGCCCTTCTCTAAATGTCTGATAGAATTCACCTTTGAACCCATCTGGTCCTGGGTTTTTGTTTGTTGGAAGATTTTTTTGTGTTTTTTTTTTTTTTTTTTTTTGCAGTATGCGGGACTCTCACTGTTGTCACCTCTCCCTTGTGGAGCACAGACTCCAGATGCACAGGCTCAGTGGCCATGGCTCACAGGCCCAGCCGCTCCACGGCATCTGGGATCTTCCCTGACCGGGGCACAAACACGTGTCCCCTGCATCAGAGGGTGGACTCTCAACAACTGTGCCACCAGGGAAGTCCTGTTGGAAGATTTTTAATCACAGTTTTAATTTCAGTGTTTGTGATTGGTCTCTTTATATTCTCTATTTATTTCTGGTTCAGTCTCATAAGGTTGTGCTTTCGTAAGGATTTGTCCATTTCTTCCAGGTTGTCCATTTTATTGTCATATAGTTGCTTGTAGAAGTCTCTCATGATCCTTTGTATTTCTGCAGTGTCAGTTGTTATTTCTCCTTTTTCATTTCTAATTCTGTTGATTCAAGTCTTCTCCCCTTTTTTCTTGATGAGTCTGGCTAGTGGTTTATCAGTTTCGTTTATCTCCTCAAAGAAGCAGCTTTTACTTTTAGTGATCTTTGCTATCATTTCCTTCATTTCTTTTTCATTTATTTCTGATCTGATCTTCATGATTTCTTTCCTTCTGCTAACTTTGAGGGATTTTTGTTCTTCTTTCTCTGATTGCTTTTGGTGTAACGTTATGTTGTTTATTTGAGATTTTTCCTTTTCCTTGAGGAAGGATTGTATTGCACTAACTTCCCTCTTAGAACTGCTTTTGCTGCATCCCATAGGTTTTGGTTTGTCATGTTTTTATTGTCATTTGTTTCTAGGTATATATATATATTTTTGATTTCCTCTTTGATTTCTTCAGTGATCTCTTGGTCATTTAGTAGTGTATGGTTTAGCTTCCATTTGTATTTTTTACAGATTTTTTTCCTGTAATTAATAACTAGTCTCATAGCGTTGTTGTCATAAAAGATATTTGATATGACTTCAATTTTTTTAAATGTTCCATGGCTTGATTTGTGACCCAGTACATGGCATATCCTGGAGAATGTTCCATGAGCACTTGAGAAGAAAGTGTATTCTTTTGTGTTTGGATGGAATGTCCTATAAATATCAATTAAGTATACCTTGTTTAGTGTATCATTTAAAGCTTGTGTTTCCTTATTTATTTTCATTTCAGATGAAATGTCCATTTGTGAAAGTAGAGTGTTGAAATCCCCCATATTACTATGTTTCTGTCAATTTCCCCTTTTATGGGTGTTAGCATTGCCTTATGTATTGAGGTCCTCCTATATTGGGTGCATAAATATTTTTAATTCTTACATATTTTTGTTAGATTGATCCCTTGATCATTAGGTAGTGTTCTTCTTTGTCTCTTGTAATAGTCTTTATCTTAACGTCTACTTTGTCTGTTATGAGAATTGCTACTCCAGCTCTCTTTTGATTTCCACTTGCATGGAATATCTTTTTCCATCCCCTCACTTTCAGTCTGTATGTTTCCCTTGGTGTGAAATGGGTTTTTTGTAGACAGCATGTATACAGGTCTTGTTTTTGTATCCATTAATCCAGTCTATGTCTTTTGGTTGGAACATTTAATCCATTTACATTTAAGGTAATTATTTATATGTATGTTCCTATTATCATTTTCTTAATTGTTTTTGGTTTGTTATTGTAGGTCTTTCCCTTCTCTTGTGTTTCCTGATGAGAGAAGTTCCTTTAGCATTTGTTGTAAAGCTGGATGGTGGTGCTGAATTCTCTTAACTTTTGCTTGTTTGTAAAGTTTTTAATTTTTCTGTCAAATCTGAATGAGAGCCTTGCTTGGTAGATTAATCCTGGTTGTAGGTTTTTCTCTTTCATCACTTTAAATATGTCCTGCCCCTCCCTTCTGGCCTGCAGAGTTTTGGCTGGAAGACCAGCTGTTAACCTTATGGAGATTCCCTTGTATGTTATTTGTTGTCTTTCCCTTGCTGTTTTTAATATTGTTTCTTTGTAATTAATTTATGTTAGTTTGATCAATATGTGTCTTGGCATGTTTCTCTTTGGATTTATCCTGTATGGGACTCTCGGCGCTTCCTGGACTTGATTGATTATTTCCTTTCTCATATTAGGGAATTTTTCAACTTTAATCTCCTCAAATATTTCTCAGTCCCTTTCATTCTCTCTTCTTATTCTGGGACCCCTATAATTCAAATGTTGGTGCCTTTAATGTTGTCCCAGAAGTCTCTGAGATTGTCCCAATTCTTTTCATTCTTTTTTCTTTATTTTGCTCTATGGTAATTATTTACACTATTTTATCTTCCTGGTCACTTATCTGTTCTTCTTACTCAGTTATTCTGCTACTTATTCCTTCTATAGAATTTTTAATTTCATTTATTGTGTTGTTTATCATTTTTTGTTTGCTCTTTAGTTCTTCTATGTCCTTGTTAAACATTTCTTGTATTTTCTCCATTCTATTTCCAAGATTTTGGACCATCTTTGCTCTGAATTCTTTTTCATATAGACTGCCTATTTCCTCTTCATTTTTTGGGTCTGGTGGCGTTTTACCTTGAAACTTCATCTGCTGTATATTTCTCTGTCTTTTCATTTTGCTTAACTTACTGTGTCTGGGGGTCTCCTTTTCTCTGGCTGAAGGTTTGTTGTTCCCATTGTTTTTGGTGTCTGCCCCCAGTGGGTAAGTTTGGTTCAGTTGGTTGTGTAGGCTTCCTCGTTGTGGTGACTGGTGCCTCTGTTCTTGTGGATGAGGCTGGATCTTGTCTTTCTGTTGGACAAGACCGTGTCTGATGGTGTGTTTTGGGGTGTCTGTTTACTTATTATGATTTTAGGCAGCCTCTCTGCTAATGGGTGGGACTATGTTCCTGTCTTGCTAGTTGTTTGTTATGGGGGGGTACACAACTGGAACTTGCTGGTCATTGGGTGAAGCTGGGTCTTAGCTGTGAGATGGAGATCTCTGGGTGATCTCTTGCCAATTGAGATTACGTGGGACCAGGAGGTCTCTGGTGGTACAATGTCCTGAACTCAGCTTTCCCTCCTCAGAGGCTGAGGCCTGACACCCAGTGAAAGCTCTAAGACACTATCAGCCACACAGCTCAGAAGAAAAGGTAGACAAAAAAGAAAGATAGAAAAAGAAAAAAAAATAAAGTAAAATAAATTTATTCAAGTAAAAAAAAAATTTAAATATTAGTAAAATAAAAAAAAATTAAAAAGTAATTTGAAAAAATAAGAGAGCAACCAAACCAATACAAATCCACCAATGATAACAAATGCTAAAACCTAAACTAAGATAACCATGTAAATGAGAACCTAGTCAGTCGCCTGCAGCAAACCCCAAGTCTGCAGTTGCTCCCAAAGTCCATCTCCTCAATTTGGGGATGATTCATTTTCTATTCAGGTATTCCACAGATGCAGGGTACATCAAGTTGATTGTGGTGATTTAATCTGCTGCTTCTGAGGCTGCATGGAGAAATTTCCCTCTCTCTACTCTGTTTTACAGCTCCTGGGTTTCAGCTTGGATTTGGTCTCACCTCTCCATGTAGGTTGCCCTCTGTCATCTCCTCTTTGCCCAGACTGGAGGGGTTAAAGGAGTGGCTGATTAGGGGGTTCTGGCTCACTTAGTCTGGTAGTAGGGAGGGGTACAGAGCCTGTGATGGTAGAAGCTGGCATGATGTTTCAGCAGCCTGAGGTGTGTCATGTTTCCTCCTGGGGAAGTGGTCCCTGGATCACAGGACCCAGGCACTGGTGGGCTGCACAGGCTCCTGGGAGCAGAAGTGTGGATAGTGACCTGTGCTTGCACACAGGATTCTTGGTGGCTGCAGCAGTAGTGTTAGCATTTCACGTCTGTCTCTGGTGTCCATGCAGAGAGCTGTGGCTCATGCCTGTCTCTGAAGCTCGTTTAGGTGGTGCTCTGAATCCCTTCTCCACGCACACCCTGAAACAATGATCTCTTGACACTTAGGCAGTTCCAGAATTTCTCCTGGATTCCCTCCCAGTTAGCTGTGATGTACTAGCCCCCTTCAGGCTACGTTCATGCAGCCAATCCCAGTATTCTCCCTGGGGTCTGACCTCCGACACCTGCGCTTCAGCTCCCAGCCCCCACCCATCCCAGTGGTTGAGCAGAAAACCTATCAGGCTGGTAAGTGCTGGTTGCCACCAATCTTCTGTGCAGGAATCCCTCTACTTTGGCCTCTGTATCCCTGTTGCTGCGCTCTCCTCTGTGGCTCCAAAGCTTCCCCCCACCCCTCACCCCCTGTCTCCACCAGTGAAGGGGCTTCCTAGTGTGTGGAAACTTTTCCTCCTTCACAGCTCCCTTCCAGAGGTGCAGTTCCCATCCCTATTCTTTTGTATCTGTTTTTTCTCTTTCTTTTGCCCTACCCAGGTACATGGGGAGTTTCTTGCCTTTTGGGAAGTCTGAAGTCTTCTGCCAGCATTCAATAGGTGTTCTTTAGGAGCTGTTGCACATGTAGATGTATTTTTGATGTATTTGTGGGGAAGAGAGTGATGTCCACATTTTACTCCTCTTCCATCTTGAAGGTCCTCCTGAAAATAATTTTGAAGTTTGATTTTGCCTATTGCTACTTTGCTGAATTAAAAATTGCAATTTTTGGGGGGCTTCCCTGGTGGTACAGTGGTTGAGAGTCTGCCTGCAGATGCAGGGGACACAGGTTCGTGCCCCGGTCTGGGAGGATCCCATATGCCGTGGAGCGGCTGGGCCCGTGGGCCATGGCCGCTGAGCCTGTGCGTCTGGAACCTGTGTTCCATGGCAGGAGAGGCCATAACAGTGAGAGGCCCGTGTACCGCAAAAAAAAAAAAAATTGTAAGTTTTTTTTGGTGAAATCAGTAGGGTTTTCTACATATAAGACAATATCAAATGCACAGAGAGATAATTTTCTTCTTCCTTTCCAGCTTGGATGCCTTTTATTTGTTTTTGTTGCCTAATTACTGTGGCTAGAATATCCAGTAGCATGTTGAATAAAGGTAGTGAAAGCAGGCATCCTTACCTTTCTCCTGATCTTAGAGGAAAGGCTTTTGGTCTTTCACCACTTAAATGTTTATCATTGTTATCTTTGTTATTATTATATTTTTTTAAATTTATGGCCCTTATTATGTTACATAGTTTTCTTCTATTTCCAGTTTTAAAAATATTTTTATTATAAAAACGTGTGGAGAGACTTCCCTGGTGGCACAGTTGTTAAGAGTCCACCTGCTAATGCAGGGGACGCAAGTTCAATCCCTGGTCCAGGAAGATCCCACATGCTGCAGAACAACTAAGCCCATGTGCCACAACTACTGAGCCTGTGCTCTACAGCCCATAAGCCACAGCTACTGAGTCCATGTCCCACAACTACTGAAGCCCATGCTCCTAAAGCCCATGCTCTGCAACAAGAGAAGCCACTGCAATTGGAAGGCCACACACCTCAATGAAGAGTAGTCCCCACTCGCCGCAACTAGAGAAATCCCACATGAAGCAATGAAGATCCAACACAGCCAAAATTAAATACATAAATTTATTTTTTAAAAGTATGGAATTCTATTAATATTTTTTTTACCTCAGTTCAGATGATCATATATATTTCACTTCTTTCTGTTAATGTAATGTATTATATTAACTAATTTTATATGTAACCATCCTTGCATGCCAGGAATAAATTCCATTAGATCATGGTGTATAAAATTTTTAAATTGCTGCTGAATTGGGCTTACCAAATTTTTGTCGAAAAATTTTGCATCAATGTTCATAAGATATACTGTTCTGTACTTTTCTTTTCTTGTTGATTCTTTGTCTTGCTTTGATACCGTATGTAATTTTCTTTTCTTGTAGATTCTTAGTCTTGTTTTGATATCAGAGTAGTGATAGCCTCATAGAATGAGTTAGGAAGTGTTCTTTCCTCTTCAGTTGTTTGCAAAAGTTTGAGAAGAATTTGTATTAGTTCTTTAAAAGTTTGATAGAATTAACCAGTGAAATCATTGGGTCCAAGGCTTGTCTTTGTTGGGGGATTTTTTATTACTGATTCAATATCTTTACTAGTTTTAGGTCTATTCAGATTTTCCATTATTTCATAATTTAGTCTTGGTAGGTTTTATGTTTCTGGGCACTTTTTCATTTCATCTATTTTATCCAATTTGTTGGCATACAGTTCTTCCTACCACTATCCTAGAATCTTTTGTATTTCTATAGAATCAGTAAGAATGTGTCCATTTTTATTTCTGACTTTAGCAATTTGAGTCTTTCCTCTTTTTTTTTTTGGATAAACATCTTTATTGGAGTATAATTGCTTTACAATGGTGTGTTAGTTTCTGCTTTATAACAAAGTGAATCACTTATACATATGTTCCCATATTTCTTCCCTCTTGCATTTCCCTCCCACCCACCCTCCTTTTCCCACCCATCTAGGTGGTCACAAACCACCGAGCTGATCTCCCTGTGCTATGTGGCTGCTTCCCACTAGCTATCTATTTCACGTTTGGTAGAGAATGGACTTGAGGATATGGGGAGGGGGAAGGGTACGATATGATAAAGTGAGAGAGTGGCATGAACATATATACACTACCTCTTTTTTTTTTGTCATTGTAAAGTTTGTTAATTTTTGTTGATCTTTTGACTTCATTGATTTTTCTGTATTATTTTTCTAGTTCCTGTTTTATTTTTCTCTGCTCTAAGTTCTATTATTTCTTTCCATCTGCTAGCTTTGTGTTTAGTTTTTCTTCTTTATTTAGTTCCTTGAGGTGTAAAGTCAGTTAATTAATTTGAGATCTTCCTTGTTGTTTTCAATGTAAGATTTTATAGGTATGAATTTTACCTTTAGCAGTGCTCTCACTGCATCCCATATGTTTTGTTATGTTGTGTATTAATTTTCATTTGTCTCTAAGAATTTTCTAATTTTCCTTGTGATTTCTTCTTTGGTCTATTGTTTAAGAATGTGCTGTTCATAATTTTATGAATTTTCCAGTTTTACATATGTTATTGATTTCTAATATCATTCCATTGTCATCAGAGAAGATATTTTATATGATATTAATCTTTTTAAATTTATTAAGAGTTAATTTGTGTTCTAAAACCATGTCTATCCTGGAAAATGTCCAGTGTGCACTTCAGAAGAATGTGTATTATGTTGCTGAGTAAAGTGTGCTGAATATGTCTAATAGATCTAGTTGATTATTATGTTATTTAAGTCCTCTATTTCCTTATTTAACTTCTGTCTGGTTTAACTATCCATTATTGTGAGTGAGATAGTGAATTATCCAACAATTATTGTAGAACTCTTTATTTCTCTCTTCAATTCTCTCAGATTTTGTTTCATATATTGTGATGGTCTCTCAGTAAGTGTTTAAATATTTATAATTTTTATTTTTTCTTGGTTTATTGAAACTTTTATTAATATGTCATGTTCTTTGTTGTCACTTTTAAACTTTTTTGATTTAAAGTCTATCTTGTCAGATATTATTTTAGCCACTTCAATCTCTTTTGGTTACTATTTGCAGGGAATATCTTTTTCCATTCTTTCATTTCCAAACTATTTGTGTCTTAGGATCAAAAGTGGGTTTCTTGAAGACTGTATGTAGTTGGATGATATGTTTTCATCCATTTTGCCAATTTCCGTCTTTTGATTGGAGAATTTGGTCTATTTAAAGTGCAGAGGCTTTCTTTCCTCATTTTTCTATATGTTTTCTATATGCCTTATAATATTTTTGTACCTCATTTCCTATTTTACTCTCTTCTTTTGTGTTTAGTTTTTCTGTAGTGAAATATTGAAATTCATTTCTTATTTCCATTTTTGTATGTTTTATAGCTACTTTCTTTGTGGTTACCTTGGAGGTTATATTTAACATCCTAAAGTTAAAACACTTTAATTTGAATTTATACCAGCTTAACTTCAATAACAGAAAAACTCTGCTCTTTTACAGCTCTGAACCCAATTCTTCTGGTTGTTGATATCACAACATTTCATCTTTATGTACTGTGTGTCCCAAAACATAAACTAATAATTCTTTTAAATGCAGTTGTCTCTCAAATTATGTAGAAACCAAGGTTTGGAGAACAAGTAATGAGATACAGTGATACTAGTTTTTAGACTAATAATATTTGATCTTTAAATATGCTAGTCTCATATCATGTAGAGAACAAAAATTGCAGTTATGAACTATTGTTACAAAAATACTAGCTTTTATAATCTTTCATGTATTTAACAAGATTTTAATTTTTCCACAAGCATCAAGTTACCATCTAGTGTCCTTTTATTTCACCCTGTAGAATTCCTTTGAGCATTTCTTGCAAACAGATCTAATGTTAACAAAATCCCTAAGTTTTTATTTATCTGGGATTGCCTTAATTTCTCCCTCATTTCTCAAGGACAGTTTTGCTGCATATAAGATTCTTGATGGACAGTTTTTTCTTTGAGCACTTGAATATTTTAGCACACTTCCTCTGACCTCCAAAGTTTCTAATGAGAAATCTTCTGATAATCTTATTGAAGAATACTTGTATGTGATAATTCACTTCTATCCTGCTGCTTTTAAGATTCTTTGTCTTTTGAAAGTTTGATTATGATACCTTAGAATGAGACTTTTTGAATTAATCTTCAAGTTCATCTTAAATATTTATATTTATATCTTTCAACAAATTTGGAAAGTTTTCAGCCATTATTTTTTCAAATTTTCTCTCTGCTCTTTATACTCTCTCTCTCACACACATCTCATTCTGGGACTGCCACAATGCATATTTTCGTTCTTTTAATTGTTCCCAGAGGTCACATAGGCTCTGTTCACTTTTTTCTTAAACATTTTCTTTCTGTTTTTGATATTTGATCATTTCTAGTTATCTTTAAGGTATTTGATTCTTTCTTCTGCCTGCTCAAATCTTCCTATGAATTCCTCTAGTAAATTTTTATTTTGGCTATAATTTTCACCTCCAGAATTTTTTCTTTTTTGTTTTTTGCTAGGTTTTTCTTCTCTCTATTAAAATTTCCTTTTTGTTCATACTTTTAAAAAAACTTTGTTCATATCTTTCTTTTTTTTAAAGCATCTTTAAGATAGTTGCTTTAAAGTTTTTATTTATTATATCTGCTATTAGACCCTTTTCAGGGCTGTTTCTATTGGTTTATTATTTCCCTTTGAAGGACATTATTTTCTTGTTTATTTTTGTATGTTTTGGAAATTTTCACAGAAAAACTAGACATTGAATCTGATACTGTAACTCTGGAAATCAGGTTATCTCACTTTCCCAGAGTTTGCTGTATTTATTTACTTGTTTGTTTATTTGTTGTAGGCTGTCTTGGTGCTGAAGATCATCCTGAGTATAAATTTATTAATTTAAAAAATATTTATTTATTTATTTAGCTCAGGTCTTAGTTGTGGCATGTGGGGTCTTCAGCATATGGGAATCTTTTACTTGAGCCATGCAGGATATCTAGTTGTGGCATGTGGGACCTTTAGTTGCTGCATGCAAACTCTTAGTTGCAGCATGTGGAATCTATTTCCCTGAACAGGGATCAAATCCAGGCCCCCTGCATTGGGAGCATGGAGTTAGCCACTGGACCACCAGGGAAGTCCCCTGAGTATAAATTTAAGGTCTTCTCGGGTCTTTCTGAGCTTTTCCCTGGGTATGTGTGGTTAGTTTATAAATTTCCCCCATATTTGCAGTTGTTTTGAATAATCTGGTCTTTAATATCTGACTCCTAAAGAGAAAAAGAGAAAACTGAAATGGAGAGGGTAAGATGTTGGCCCTTTCAATCCTCTGCAACTCACTTTAGTCAGAGGTGGAGGAGCTTGAAACAATGGAGGAAGGTGTAACAATGGCTACCCATCTTTGTTTGCACCTCTGTTATCAGAAGGAGCAATCAGTGATCATAACACAGTTTCCCATTATTTGGAAAACAAGGTTCTTTTTATCCACCCTGGCTCTCATAATCTGTGTGCAAGCAGCTCCAGGGACATATGGATAGATGGCTGCTATGTGGATGAAGATGGAGGATGGATAGCTGCTATTCTGCTAAAAGCTAAAATTCATGGAAATTAATCATAATTTACGACCCAAGTATTCCCCTGGAAACTGTAAGCCTTCAGTAGACTCCAGAGTTCTAAAATGATTACATCAGATTGATCCTGCCAGTGTCATTGCTGCCAACATGGGGATATAGATTCCTCTTACCTCCTACTATGCCATCTCCTGAGAACCCTCTAATGTAGTTTCTTATAAAAAATATTTTTCTTTTGCTTTTTTGATGTTGAACTGGCTCCAAAAAATCCAATTAAATATGGTCCTTATATCTATGAATTTCTATGTAACTAACTTATTTTGCCTAACATGAATGGCATTTGACACTATCTGCCATGAATTAATTTCATTCTTGTCTCAGTTCTTCTTATGAGCTCCATATGAGCAGAGAAAATATAATTTTCTCCTTAGTAGATGTGGTAGGTTAAGTAACGCCTCCTTCCAAATTAATTTACATCCTAAACCCAGAACTTGTGAATGCTACCTGATATGACAACAAAGACTTTGCAGATGTGATTAAGTTAAGGATCATAACATAGGAACACCATCCTGGATTATCTGAGTGGACCTTAAATACAATCACATATATCCTTTATAAAAAGGAAGCAGAGAAATATTTGACCACATAGAAGAGAAGAGTAATGTGACCAGGGAGATTGCAGTGATGTAGTTGTAATTCAAGAAATGCTGAAAGTCATAAGAAGATGAAAGTGACAAGGAAGAGAATCTACCCCAGAGCCTCTAAAGAGTGTTCAACCCTGCCAAAACATTGATGGTGGCCCAGTGATACTGATTTCAGATTTAGACCTTGATAAGTGTAAGAGAATATATTTCTGTTTTTGTCACCATTTGTGGTCATTTTTTTTCATAACAAAGAAAGGAAACCATATAGTAAACAAAAATTGTGTTGTTTTGTTTTAGTGGGTAAATACCTGGTGTTCTTTCGAATTCCATCTAATAGACATTTCTCTGCTCTCTTTTTCTTAGTTAGACCACACATCTTCCCTGGACAATATGATCTAATTTTTTAATTTCAAAATACATCCATACCAGATGACTCATAAATGAGTCCTTAGCCTTGATCTCTCTTCTAGGCTCTGGGTCTTTACATTCAACAAGTTCAGAAAATCTACATTTTGAAATCACCTAAATATCATAAATTTTACATGCTGAAAAGAGGATGAGTTATGCTCAGCAAACTTCTGAGTTCCATATCTTAGTGATTAACACCAATATTCAAACATAACCCAAACAGGAAACTCAGAGTCAGCCTTAATTCTTCATTTTTCTTCACTTCCTATGTCTATTCAGGCTCTAAAGTCTTTGGATGCTTGAACCTAAAATTTTCTCCAATATATTTACTTCTATAATCTCCTGCCTCTAGCCTTGTTCAGAACACTATTATGTCTAACAAGTGTAATTTAAAAAGTCTACTAACTTTACCTCTGCTTTACCTCTGCTCTCTTATAGGCAGAGGACAAATTTGCTTATGCCATTCCCTTGATTAAAACAATTAGATGATGTACGATTGTCTTTAAAATGAAGTCCAAATTCTTTTAAGAACTCTATAGTTTCCTAGTGTATCTGAGTGTGTATATATCATATCTCCAGATATATTTTCACATCTTCCCTTCAAAATCCTGCTCTCCAGCCATATTAAATTTCCATTAGAAACAGCAATGTTCTTTTCTATCTTTAGAATATTGCTTGTGCTATTCTATCTATTGGGAATGCTCATCATTTCCCCATTCACCTGGCAACTCAATCTTCAGATTTAATTATACATTGTGACCCAGCACATGACCCACCATATGACCCAGCAATCCCACTACTGGGCATATAACAAGAGAAAACCATAATTCAAAAAGACACATACACCCCAATGTTCACTGAAGCACTATGTACAATAACCAGGTCCTGGAAGCAACCTAAATGCCCATCAACAGAAGAATGGATAAAGAAGATGTGGTACATATATACAATGGAATATTACTCAGCCATAAAAAGGAACGAAATGGGGTCATTTGCAGAGATGGGGATGGATCTAGAGACTGTCATACAGAGTGAAGTAAGTCAGAAATAGAAAAACAAATATCATATATTAACGCATATATGCGGAACCTAGAAAAATGGCACAGATGAACCAGTTTTCAGGGCAGAAACTGAGACACACATGTAGAGAACAAACGTATGGACACCAAGGGGGGAAGGGGGTGGGAGGTGGGTGTGATGAATTGGGAAATTGGGATTGACATGTATACACTGATGTGTATAAAATGGATGACTAATAAGAACTTGCAGTATAAAAAAATAAATAAAACTAAATTAAAAATTAAAACAAATACAATATTAAGTCTACTTTATATCTTATATATAAGTATACAACATAATTTTAAAGTATCAGTTTGTTGAAATTTACCTCGGGTTATATGTCTTGTGTATTATATTTGTTTTAAAATTGCAAAATCATTAATTTTTAGCTTAAAAACTTTTAATAATTGAAGAATTTGTAAAATACATAAAGCAATGTTTCTTATTCCTGACAGCTCACTAAAATAATTTTAGAAGCTTGTAAAAAAAAAGTCTGTCTTCAAAAAAAAAAAAAAAAGTAGACATCGTGTTTCCTCTGTGAAACCTTCTCTGACGCCCTGTAGACCAGATGGGTGGCTTCCACCATGTATTTACAGCACATTCTGTATTTCCTATGGTAACACTCACCATAATTTATTCTATTCAAATGGTATCCTTGTCTGTCTCTTCTAATAGACTGCAAGGATTGTAAGAGCAAGGATTACGTCTATAGTCCCATTCTGTGTCTCACCCATAATGATGAATTAGTATATATTTGTTTGTTTAATAAATATCTATGGACAAAGAGCAAACTGAAAGTTTGTAGGGACAGCTGCAGCATTTATATACTCCCAAGAGAATCCCAGAACTTCAGTATTCTATTTACTCATAGAAATTTGCTTCAGATGTTAAAAACAGCATGGGTGACATTTGACTCAATATTTATTTTAATTTTAAAAACATATTTTAATAAAATAACAGAAAACTTCAGCATAAGTAGCAACATGATAGATTTTTATTTTACGATTGTATTTTGTACAATACATACTTTTTAACTCACTGCGATAAATTAAATTTAAACATGTTGATCAACTATACAAAATTTTAAGCTAACATGAAATGAAACTTTTTGCCAGCTGAAGTTTCAGTTTCACAGGCTTACCTTCTTTGTCCATGTTTATTTATTCAATTACTTGGATTTTGACCATATTTTCATTTTATTACCTCATAAAATTTTCATTGAAAAATGAACTTGATAATGCCAGCAATCCTAGGTCTAAGTATTATCATAGACTCACTCATTTTTTTCAGAACTGAAAACTCTTTCAGGAGAAGTGAGGCATGCAGCCAAGTGTGAATGTTGTTTGATAGAAGCCAGTAGTGTAGTTCTCATTCTCCACGTCAAACAGTAGTTTACACATATGACCCAAATAAATTCACAGAGGTGATAAAAAATATTTCTGAAGGACTTATGGGAAAAATGGACATGAGGTACAGATATTCCTTTTTTCCGACTTGGGGGATTTTTATTATTATTATTATTTTCTGAAATGATATGTTGATTGGAAACAGCTGTAGCCGTCATGTGGCCCTGAGGAAAGTGCCAAGAAAATAGTACATGGGCTCATAAGGAATGTACTGATTTTGCTGGGCTGCTGAAAAACAAACATAGGTGTACCCTACTTCAAGATTTCTTAAATAAGTAGATACAATTTTTCCTCATTCTTTGTATTTCTGATAACAGATTGAAATTACAATGGAGTAATCACAGTCCAGACATACAAAAATGGAGTCAGACGAACATCAGAATCTGGTCTCAGACACTTCTTTGCACTACTGAGAACTTGAATTTTCTCTGAACTGTATCAAACCCAAGGACACCACCAGCTGTATTTAGAACAACATCCACCAGCTGCAATTTAATATTCTTAAGGTTCCCCCTTGTATCTATGCAACAATTTCTGACCCCAACCAATCCTTGTTTTATAAGCACACTGACTTCTTGCCAGCTCCAACTATAATTCTTGACAGGCAAGAATTATGTAACTTATGTAACCAACAGTGGCCTTGAGGTTTTTGCTTTTATAAGCTTCCTCCATTTGTAGTTTGGTGGAACACAACTCAAATGTTTCTTGAATCTGTGGTTCCAGGACCGTAGTCCTAACAAAGCCCAAAATAACACTTTCAAGGTCTCTGCTTCTAAAATTTTGTTTAACACTTCTTTTTATTAGTGTTTCTCTTGATTTTAGTGTTCATAAATGCATCTTAATTGAGACAAAGACAAAAATTAATAGGCATGGTAAAAACTGTAAAACTGTAATCCCTAAAATTAAGATCTTAACTAAAATTAGTCTATCAACTCTGTGTTCAAATGTGAAGAAAAAGAATTAGATATAAGACCGTATGTAAAATATTAAAATAACTTTCGTATTTGCATTTAATATCGAAAATATACTTACATTTATTATATCTTCTTCTTGGACTGAGCCCTCAATCATTATACAGTGTCATTCATTGTCTCGTCTTTATTTTAAAGTCTATTTTGTCTGTTATAAACATTGCTACTCCAGCTTTCTTTTGATTTCCATTTGCATGGAATATCTTTTTCATCCCCTCACTTTCAGTCTGTATGTGCTCCTAGGTCTGAAGTGAGTCTCTTGTAGACACCATATATATGGGTCTTGTTTTTGTATCCATTCAGCCAGTCTGTGTTTTTGGTTGGGGCATTTAATCCATTTACATTTAAGGTAATTATTTGTATGTATGTTCCTATTACCATTTTCTTAATTGTTTTGGGTTTGTGGGACCTAATGAAATTTAAAAGCTTTTGCACAGCAAAGGAAACCATAAACAAGGAAGCAACCTAAGTGTCAATCGACAGATGAATGGATAAAGAAGAGGTGGCACATATACACAATGGAATATTAGCCATAAAAATGAATGAAATTGAGTTGTTTGTAATGAGGTGGATGGACATAGAGTCTGTCATACAGAGTGAAGTAAGTCCAAAAGAGGAAAACAAATACTGTATGCTAACACATATATGTGGAATCTAGAAAAAGAAAAATTGTACTGATGAACCTAGTGGCAGGGCAGGAATCAAGACACAGACATAGAGAATGGACTTGTGGAAAGAAAAGAGGAAAGAGGAAAACAAATACTGTATGCTAACACATATATGTGGAATCTAAAAAAAAAAAAAATTGTGCTGATGAACCTAGTGGCAGGGCAGGAATCAAGACACAGACATAGAGAATGGACTTGTGGACACAATGGGGGAAGGGTAAACTGGGGCAAGGTGAGAGAGTAGCATTGACATATATACACTACCAAATGTAAAATGGATGGCTAGTGGGGAGCCGCATAACAGGGAGATCAGCTCAATGTTTTATGATGACCAAGAGGTGTGGGATAGGGAAGGTGGGAGGGAGCGTCAAGTGGGAGGGGATATGGGGATATATACATACATATAGCTGATTCACTTCGTTTGTTGTACAGCAGAAACTAACACAACATTGTAAAGCAATTATACTCCAATAAAGATATTAAAAATATATATATTACAAATTTTATATTATTTTTAACTTCATTGTGAATAGAAACTATTTTCTAGTAAGTAAACATTTTTTTGACTTCTACTCTGTCCACTTTCACATATACATTTAGAAATGCATAATTATGTAAAAGTAGAAGTCCATTATAAATTATCTTTATTTTAATTATCTAAGTTTTTATTTTGTGAAGCTGATTATACAAATATGTATTTTTTGAGTGTGAACGCAATTGTTATCCTTTCTACTTTCCATCTTCTATCATCATTTCTCCAATGTTTATAAAATTTTGTAAGTGGTAAGTTTGTTCTTCAGATAATCTGATATCAGATTGTTAAACAGAATAAAAATCTTCTGCAGTCATTGTATTGTACATATTGATTGTAGATAATTTTGATTATCTAGACAAAGTGATACATTTTTCTCTATGTATTCAAGTATATAGGTTCTTAAGATCAAATGAAAAGGTAAAAAGAACCACTACTTTTTCCATGAAGTCTATTTATTCAGAATGTTAAAAACTACATCAGGAAAAGTTTCTTTAACAATTTATTAAATCAGTCACTTTCAAATTCCTATCCAATATTTTGAAAAGTACTTCTAACCAATGAGCTTTATTACAGATTTTTGGTTCGGGCTTTGGTTTATGTTTTCCCCCATTATTATAATTATTATCCTTTTGTTTCTTAACCTTTGGAGAGAAAAATTTATATGTTTCTCTTTCTAACTGGGTTCTATGTCTATTGTTTAATAAAACCCAAAGTGAAGAAGCCTCATTCATGTTATTCCGCTTGGGTGCTCCAATTCACAGTATTGAAAGTCAGCTTGTCTGAATTTTCTTTAAGGATGTTACTGCACTAATGAAGACTCAGGTGTAATTCACTGGAAGAAGTTTTCTGGTGGAAATATCTTGTTACTTATGGTTAAAATGAGCATTCTACACCAACACAAAATGATCTATTACAATTTTTTGCAACACCAGCAAAATTATTCATACTTGCCAAGTTTTGCTTTATGTACAAAACTTTTTTAACAGAAGTCACTGTATTCTTGATATTAATTATGGTAGAATTTCCAAACAATATAAATTTTATATTAATTGAAAAAAGTTAGGGTGCTTCTTAAGGCAGCTTTTTTTGGGCAACATGACAGTGGTATAAATCTTTTCATAAAGGTTTGTTTTACTTTACTTATAATCATATTTTAAAATATCCCCCAATCCAATCTACTAGAGAAGTTGGTTCTATTTCAAAATATGAATAAATATACATGGACTTTCTATTAATGAAAGTTAAACTGACTTTACCTACACAGAAATGTGTTGATATGATATGACACGACACTGTAAAGCATTGTTTTACACGGACTTTTTTTTTTTTTTTTTTTGCGGTACGTGGGCCTCTCACCACTGCGGCCTCTCCCACCATGGAGCACAGGCTCTGGATGCGCAGGCCCAGCAGCCATGGCTCACAGGTCCAACCGCTCCGTGGCATGCGGGATCCTCCCGGATCGGGGCACGAACCCGCGTCCCCTGCATCGGTAGGCGGACTCTCAACCACTGCGCCACCAGGGAAGCCCTTACACGGACATATTTTTAACTGAATATTTCTAGATTTCACAGGCTTTCAGTTTCATTTCCTTAGATTCTGGATTGGTCTTTGTACATCTTGTATTAAAAATGCTTTTCTTGACACTTGCATTAGACTCATATATATAATAGCATACCTCATTTCATTGTTTTTGTAATACATATAATAAATATATCAGTGGTAGAAAGAACTCAGTTTGCCATTTTAAAGAAAGCTGGATGTCACTTTTGTCCTTGATAGCTCAGCAGACAATAATAAAAAGAAGCTTCTAAAGAAGCATTAGTAACATTCTGTTTGCTGCATTAGGCAAAATTCTATCAACTGAATGATAGTTTCCTCTGTATTTTATTACCCCAAACACATGAAACTTGTAGTTTAACCAAGAAGAATCTCTTCAAAATAAATTTATTTTCTGGCATGAACTTTTCAGTGTTGTATACTTTACTCACAATAACTCTGGAGCTTCTTGTGGAAAAGGTTAACATGGGTCTACAGACTTAAATGAATTAGTATCACAGTTTTATATCTCCCTCTCTAGGGTGATATAAACACCCTGCTTAGCATCAATCCAGGAACCTACATTTGACTACTCTAGTCTAAGAGAACACACTAGTTACTGGAGTGGCTGGCTCACCACCAACAATGAGTGGTGATGTGGTTGCTCATCTTGGAGACCAGAGTCTTAACTGGGCATCAGTAATGTCTAGTGTTAGGTACAGTTTTGACTTTGATTAGCTTTGAGAGAAGAGCACTTTGCTTCATTTCTCTGGGCTTCAGCTCTGGCCGGTGTAATTAGGGAATTGAACTAGATGATTTCCTGTCAAAATCCTTTGACATGAAACTTGATCAGTTTTCAATATGTTTTACTCTCCTAGAAAATATCATTCTAGTAAAGCTATTGGATCTATTTATATGCTGTGAGGAACAATGTATTTTGTCCCCACTAGGTTTTGAATCACAGGAAAGCTAACATCATTGACACAATACTTAGAGTAGGGGACTATAATCTTTATGACGTTAAATATATTTATCTGTTTCATTCACTGATTTATTTCCAGTCTAGAAAATGTTAAACATGTAGCTAGAAGTTCAGTAAATATGTTGAATAAATGAATTAATGAATGAGCCATCACACAAAGCTTCCTGCTCATTAACGATAAAGCCAGCCTGCTCTTTCTCAAAGAGTCATTCTTTATTTGTCCATGGATTGGAAAGAAATACAGATCTTCCTGGACTTATGATCAGGTTATGTCCAAATAAACCCATTGTAAATTGAAACTATGATAGGTTGAAAGTGCATTTAATGCACCTAACTTGCCAAACATCATAGCTTCACCTAGCCTACCTTAAACATTCTCAGAACATTTACATTAGACTACTCTTGGGCATAATTATCTAACATAAAGCCTATTTTATAATGCCACATTGAATATTTCAGTTTATTTAGTTTTGTACTGAATGTGAAAATGGAATTGTTTTGTGGATACATATGGTTGTAAGTGTATCAGCTGTTTACCTACCCTCATGATCACGTGGCAGACTGGGAGCTGCAGCTTGCTGCCCTGCCTGGCATCACAAGAGAGTATTAAAATGCATATTGCTAGCCTGAGAAAAGATCAAAATTCAAAATTCACAGTATGTTTTCTATTGAATGAGTATTGCTTTAACACCATTATAAAGCTGAAAAATCATAAATTGAACCATCCTAAGTTGAAGACCATCTGTACTGATTTCCTTCCAACCCACATAGACAAATCCTCAATGTGATCTCAGCAAATTTTGGTCACAGGATGGGAAGGTCTTTGCATTATACAATCCATTAGATGGTGGTGATGATGATGATGGTGGTGATGACACTTAATCATAAAGATGCGTCTGAAGCACTTAATATCCTTACAACAATCCTATGTAATATATGTTCTTTTCTTACTACCACTTTAACAGAAGATGAAACTGAAGCACAGACAGCTTAACTTGCTCAAGTTCATAAAACTTTGCAGATCAAATATTTGTCAGTCTTCTCTACTTATAAGATTCCTTCCATTACACACACACACACACACACACACACACACACACACACACACACAAACACACACCTCCAAATATTCCAGGTAACTCTGTGTTTAAGGAAACTTTGCCATGTAGCCATATGCATTACCCATAGCACCACCTTAAATTTCAAATATAAGAAAAGGAGTCAGAACTCAGAATTTTTGCTCTAATTCAAGGAAGAATTAGTCATTTTGTAGCTGTCAATGTACCAAACAGAGTCAATCAACATGTTCTGCGATTCATTGAAAACAGAAGCAAAATTTCACAACTTAGCACAGTTTTCTTTTGCCTTTTGCAATAAATATATTTTTATCCAAAACATTTTTTTGAAATTTGTAAGGTACATTATTCACTTAAAAGATTGTCTTAGAATAAAAAAATTATTAGTCATAACAGACTCAGTGATTAATGTTAGTTCTTTGTATTCATTTCCTAGGGCTTCTTTTACAAAGTATCTCAAAGTAGGAGGCTTAAATGATGGAAGTTATTTTTTCACAGTTCTGGAAGCTAGAAGTTGTTGAAACTTAAAGTTTTGGCACTGCTGGTTCTTTCTGAGGGCTCTGAAGGGGCATCTGTTTTATGCCTCTCCTGTAGCTTCTGGTGGCAACCAGCAATCACTGGTATTCCTTGTTTTGTAGATGCATTACTTTAATCTCTGCCTCTATTCTTACTTGATACTTTTACTGTGTGTTCTGGTGTCCAAATTTCCCTTTTCTTATAAAGGCACCAGTCATTTTGTGTAAGGGATCAGTGCTAATGACCTCATCTTATCTTAATTAAATATGCAAAGATCTTACTTCTAAATAAGGTCACATTCAGAGAAACTGACGTTTAGGAATTTAATGTATCTTTTTGGAGAACACACCTCAATCCATAATGCTATTTTTATGAAATAAACATTTTCCCCACAATAATACTAAACACTAAATTGACCTCATTTTTAAAACATTATTTTTAAAATTAATTTTTATATAATGGTTAATATATGTCATGCATTTTGCTATACAATTTACCTATACTAGCTCATAAAATTGATACCCCAAGTTCAGATAGTAGGGATTTGGACCAAGGAAGTATGGCTCCAGAACCTATTCCATTGATCTCATACCACATTCCTCCTTCAGGCTGACACACTCCTGCATCTTTATTTTTCTTTCTTCCTTTCCTCTCACTCTACCATCTCAAGATTCTTCCAATCTTTCCTACAGGTCATCTTCTATGTTGCTGCCATATGCATTCTAAACATTCTTCCCATTCTTCCTCATTGCTCAAAACTGACAAAGTGATATTATTTTCTGATTGCCAAGATTTCAAGAAATGAAACTTAAACTAGCCTGCTGAAATACATATGAATTGTAATGAGTATGTAGGTTATCCTTTCTAGGTTTCAATTTTTAAAGCTTGATATATATATATATATATATATATATATATATATATATATATATATATATCTCCTAACCAAAAGGACTAGTAATTATTTTAGTAGAAATTCAGAAGCTTGGATTCAAAAAGGTTTCATACTGAATTTTTGATCTGCTGCAAAGTAAGTGACACACTGAGTTACATTTAATTTGTATAAAATAGGGATATATAAAAAGCAATTTAAACTTATTATTCTCTTTTAACAGACTAGAAACCTGGGGTAAATGAAGATTGGGTAACTTGCTCCATCTAATTAATAGAAGACATCTCAATTCTGCATTGAACTATCCCATACTACTTTTGTAAGATTATTTATAAGAATTAAATGAGATAATACATTTATAAATCATCTCTCTGTGAATTTCTTCATCACATGTTTTCCTGTTTTTTTTTTCCTTAAATTATGTCTGTTTGGCATAAAACAGCATATTCCATTACTTAGTCACACTATAATTTTCCTAAAGACCTCCCTGCCATTGCAAATCATATTTCAACAGTATATACTTTTATTTTTAAGTAGTTCTCATATCCTCATGTCAGAACTAAACCCAAATTGAGAACAGATGAATGAATGAATGAATAAAAGAAAAGTTTACTATTGTAAAACATATTTTAAAACATGCTTGATTTGTGGATATAGAAAAATCCTTGCATCACTGGGATAAATCCCACTTGATCATGGTGTATGATCTTTTTAATGTATTGCTGGATTTGGATTGCTAGTATTTTGTTGAGGATTTTTGCATCTATGTTCATCAGTTATATTGGCTTGTAAATTTCTTTTTTTGTGTGGTATCTCTGTCTGGTTTTGGTATCTGAGTGATGGTGGCCGCATAGAATGAGTTTGGAGTTCTCTTCCTCTGCAATTTTTTGGAACAATTTCAGAAGGAGAGGTGTTAACTCTACTCTAAATATGTGATAACATTCAACTGTAAAGCCATCTGACCCTGGACTTTTATTGGGAGTTTTTAACTCAGTTTCAATTTCAGTATTTGTGATTGGTCTGTTCATATTTTGTATTTCTTCCTAGTTCAGTTTTGGGAGATTGGACATTTCTAAGAATTTGTCCCTTTCTTCCACTTTGTTCAATTTATTGGCATATAGCTGCTTTTAGTAGTCTCTTATGATCCTTTGTATTTCTGTGGTGTAACTTCTCCTTTTTCATTTCTAATTTTATTGATTTGAGTCCTCTCCCTTTTTTTCTTGATGAATCTGGCTAAAGGTTTATCAATTTTGTTTATTTTTTAAGAGCTTTTAGTTTCATTGATCTTTTCTATTATTTTCTTCATCTCTACTTCATTTATTTCTGCTCTGACCTTTATGATTTCTTTCCTTCTACTAACTTTAGGTTTGGTTTGTTCTTCTTTCTCTAGGCACTTTAGGTGTAAGGTTAGGTTGTTTATTTGACATTTTTCTTATTTCCTGAGGTAAGATTGTATTGCTATAAACTTCTCTCTTAGAACTGCTTTTGCAGTATCCCATAAGTTTTGAATCATTGTGCTTTCATTTTTGTTTGTCTCTAGATATGTTTTGATTTCCTCTTTGATTTCTTCAGTGATCCACTGGTTGTTTAGTAACATATTGTTTACTTCCACATATTCCTGCTTTTTAGTTTTTTTTTCTTGTAGTTTAGGTCTAATCTCGTACGAAAACCAGACAAAGATAACACACACACAAAAGAAAATTACAGGCCAATATCACTGATGAACATACACACAAAAATCCTGAACAAAATGCTAACAATCCAAATCCAACAACACATTAAAAGGATCATACACCAAGATCAAGTGGGATTTATCCCAGGGATACAAGGATACTTCAATATATGCAAATCAATGTGATACACCATATTAACAAATTGAAGAATAAAAACCACATAATCATCTCAATAGACACAGAAGAAGCTTTTGACAAAATTCAACACCCATTTATGATAAAAAATCTCCAGAAAGTGGGCATAGAGGGAACCTACCCCTACATAATAAGGGCCATATAAAACAGACCTATAGCTAACATCAGCCTCAATGGTGAAAAGCTGAATGCATTTCTGCTAAGATTGGGAAAAAGACAAGGATACCTATTGTCACCACTTTTACTCAACATAGTTTTGGAAGTCTTAGCTGTGACAATCAGAGAAGAAAAAGAAAATTGGTAAAGAAGTAAAACTGCCACTGTTTGCAGATGACATAATACTATACATAGAAAATCCTGAAGACACTACCAGAACACTTCTGGAACTAATCAATGAATTTGGTAAATTTGCAGGTTACAAAATTAATACACAGAACTCTGTTGCATTTCTATACACTGATAACAAAAGATCAGAAAGAAAAATTAAGGAAACAATCCCATTTACAACTGCATCAAAAAGAATAAAATATGTAGTAATAAACCTACCTAAGGAGACAAAAGACCTATACTCTGAAAACTATACAATGCTGATGAAAGAAATCAAAGACAACACAACAAACAGATGGAAAGATATACCATGTTCTTGGATTGGAGGAATCAATATTGTCAAAATAAGTGTACTTCCTAAGGCAATCTACAGATTCAATGCAATCCATATCAAACTACCAATGGAATTTTTCACAGAACTAGAAAAAAGTAAAATCTTAAAATTTATATGAAGATACAAAAGACCCTGAATAACCAAAGCAAGCTTGAGAAAGAAAAACAGAGCTGGAGGAATCAGACTCCCTGATTTCAGAGTATACTACAAAGCTATAGTCATAAAAACAGTATGGCACTGGCACAAAAATAGAAATAGAGATCAATGAAGCAGTATAGAAAGCCCAGAAATAAACCCAGATACCTATGGTCAATTAATTTACGACAAAGGAGGCAAGACTATACAATGGAGGCAAGACAGTCTCTTCAGTAAATGATGCTGGGAAACCTGGACAGCTACATGTAAAGAAATGAAATTAGAACACTCTTTGACACCATACAATAAAACTAAACTCAAAATGAATTAAAGACCTAAAAGTAAGACTGGACACTGTAACACTCTTAGAGGAAAACACAGGCAGAACATTCTCTGACATAATTCACAGAAATATGTTTTTCAGTCTGCCTCCCAGAGTAATAGAAATAAAAACAAAAATAAACAAATGGGACCTAATTAAACTCAAAAGCTTTTGCACAGCAAAGGAAGCCATAAACAAGATGAAAAGACAACCCACATAATGGGAGAAAATATTTGCAAATGATGTAACCAATAAGGGATTAGTCTCCAAAATTTAAAATCAGCTTATGTGGCTTAATATCATAAAAACAAACAACCCAATCAAAAACAGGCAGGATACCTCAATGGACATTTGTCCAAAGAAGACAAAAAGATGGCCAAGAGTCACATGAAAAGATGTTCAGCATTGCTAATTGTTAGATAAATGAAAACCAAAGCTATTGTGAGATCTCACCTTGCACCAGTCAGAATGGCCATCATCAAAATCTACAAACAATATATGCTGGAGAGGGTGTGGAGAGAAGGGAACCCTCCTACACTGTTGGTGGGAATGTAAATTGGTACAGCCACTGTGGAGAATAGTATGGAGGTTAGTTAAAAAACTAAAAATAGAGCTACCAAATAATCCTGCAATCCCACTCCTGGACATAAATCTGGAGAAAAACATGGTCTGAAAGGATACATGCACCATAATGTTCATTGCAGCACTGTTTATAATAGCCATGACATGGAAGCAACCTAAATGTCCACTGAGAGAGGAATGGATAAAGAAGAGGTTGTACATAATACAATGGAATATTACTCAGCCATTAAAATGGATGGAATAATGCCATTTGCAACAACATGGTTAGACCTAGAGATTTTCATGTTGAGTGAAGTAGGTCAAACAGAGAAAGACAAATATTGTATGATGTTGCTTATATGCAGAATCTTAAAAAAACGATACAAATGAACCTATTTACAAAACAGAAAGAGACTCATGGACTTAGAGAAAGAACTTATGGTCACCAGAGGGAAATCAGGGGTGGACAGTTAAGGAGTTTGGGATTGACATATACACACTACTGTATTTAAAATGGATAACCAAGAAGGACCTACTGTATAACACTTGGAACTCTGCTCAACATTGTGTAACAACCTAAATGGGAAAAGAGTTTGAAAAAGAATAGATACATGTATATGTATAACTGAATTACTTTGCTGTACACCTGAAACTAACACAACATTTTTAATCAACTATACTACAATATAAAATAAAAAGTTAAAAAAAACAACTGTAATGTAGCCATTTAAAAAAAAATAAAATATGCTTATGTTTCCTATTTAAATGAGAAACTAAATAATAAGCATTTTATGTTAAATGTGAATAATATTATGTGTTATATATGTTTGGAAATGTTTATGACTGTCTTAATCAGCTTGGGTTGCCATAATAAAATACCATAGATGAGGTGGCTTAAGAATCAGATGTTTATTTGTCAAAGTTCTGGAGACTGAGAAGCCCAAGATCAAAGTGCCAGCCAATTTGGTTACTGATTAGAACCCTCTTCCTGTCTTGCAGACAGCTGCCCTCTTGCTATTTACCTACATTACCTTTCCTTGGTGCATCCAGAGGGGAGAGAGACAGAGAGGAAGAAACAAAGAAAGAAAGAGATCTCTCTTCTTCTTCTACAAGGTCTTCAATCCTATGAGATTAGGACCCTACCTTTATGACCTCATCTAAATGTTATTTGCCTCCTAAAAGCCCTGTCTCCAAATACAACCATCTTGGTGGTTGGAACTTCAAAGCATGAATTTGTGGGGGAGTACAATTCAGCTCATAGATGAATTCTTACCATTTTTTACTTAAGATAATCCATATTTAGATAATATGAGATCTTGAAAGCAAGGAAAATGTGAAGCAGAATTTAAAATGTATCATAATAAATTAATTCTAATTTTATAACTTATAGTAAGTCTTAAGTCTTTTATAATGATTTAAGCATCAGATTTTCTTAGCTTTTCTTTGGATATCTGTACTTAGATTTGAATTTTCTCATAACATTAGGTAGAGATTGTTTTTGCTATAGTCATAAAAACTACAAAAGTTGTTGTCATAATCTTGTTGTAATTAAATTCCCATTTATAGATATTCTAGTGTTTGAACTGAAAGTGTTCTATTTCCATGAAACCTCAGTATGCAAAATCTTATAATCCATGTTACTACACAAATGTTAAAAAGCTCAGAGTGTGAAAACATAGTTATATAGTCAATTTCCATTTAAGCAAAGAGCTTTAATAGAAGCATCAAATGTGCTATTTACTGCATTAGTACTTTTCCAAGTCTTCTTGAAAGAAAGCTTTTACCTTCCTGTATTACAACTATATTAAGGGCAATTATAGAAGAGCGCACTCAATCTTTAGATCAAAACTCTTTGCCAGTGAGTCAATTATCCTGGTTAAATAGTGCTCTGAAAGGAAAGCACTGTGCTTAGCGGCTATTAAGAAAAAACTTTATAGGAATTTTAGAAGCTTCAGGGCCTCCCCTACAGTCTGAGCTGGTCATGTGGTCCAGGCATCATTAGAACACCAGATGCATGTACTTTCTCTTCCATTTTCCATACCTGTACCTCCTTTCATCAGCATCATCAGTAAAATGGGAAATATCAATTGAAATGTCCAAAATAAAGAAATAAATCATTATTTGAATGCTATAATTTATAATTGCTTATTAACAAGGCTTACTTTTTAAGGATTTTATTTTATTCATCTATGTGGGAGTGGTAAAATTGCTTTGAACAACCTACATTCTTCCATGCACGTGTGTGTGTGTGTGTGTGTGTGTGTGTGTGTGTGTGTGTGTACAGAGAAAGAACAAGAAGGAAAAAGAGAGATAAAGAAGTTACTTTATGTGCCAAGTACCATTTAGGTTGTGAGAACATCCAGATCAACCAGTTCTTTCTCTCTAGGAACCCACTATCTGGCAGGGGAGACAGAGACATGAGCCAGCAACTATTAAACTGTTGGTTTGTATAAGTTTGTTTATAATACGAGAATAATATACTATGCCTTAGTAGCACAGATAAGGACACAATAAATTCTCCTAAGGGATCAGAAAAGAAAGTCAGGAAGGGCTTCACAGAAAAGGTGGTTCTGTAGCAAAGAATGAACTTTACCCAAAGAGAGTTCTGCCCTGTATCCCAGATACTTGGAGATAACCTCTAAACCCTTGGTATTTCCCAAATTATAGGAGCGTCTTTTTTATTCATGGTGGGCTCCTGGATCATACCTGGTAGTTTATGCTAACCAGATGACTCTCATTGGGAGCTGGCTATACCAGAAAAAACAACCATGTGATTGGAGGGTTGGGGTTTTGTCAACTCCATGGAAAATGACTCCATCAATTGTGCGTATGTAATGAAGCTCCAGTCAAAACTAAGGAGATCAACGTTCAAGTGAGCAAATGCGTTGGCAGTACTTCTTGCATCTTCTCACACATAGATGGCAGAAGGGTAACAAATGTCTCATTCCTGAGGACATGGGATCTTTTTATTTGAACCCTACTAGACTTCACCCTGTGTGTCTTTTCTTTCGACAGTTCAAACTTGATCCTGTAATCATAAGTATAGCACTTTTCTGAGTTCCTTGATTTGTTCTAGTGAATTATTGTACATGAGGGTGACTATAGAAACCTTTGAATTTATAGCTAGCTGGTATGAATTAGGGTGGTCTTGGATAACACCAAACTTGCAGATGGTTTCTTAAGTTAGGACAGTCTTGTGGTGACTAATCCCCCATGGTGTTTTTTGCCTATCTCATAACTGTGACATTTAAACTTGAACGGATAGACTTGTGAATCTGAAAACCTCAATGGATATTCCTATGGAGTATGAGTAATCCTCCTGTGAAATAATTCACTCTGAGCTTGACTTAACAAACTTTTAGGTTGTTGGAAGGAAGGGATATACTCAGAGTAAAGCATCCTGTTTTATATACTTAATTACATTTTTTCATACTCAGACCCATATTCAATTCTCATTTGAGTCATATTGAAACTAGAGGGAGAAATTAGCATCATAGTAAGTAAAAATTGTAAGATATTTTTCAACTAAAACTATTTAAGTTCTTGGGACAAAAGTAGCACTCCCTTGGGGCTATTTTGAACAGATGAGTTGTATTAACTCACATTGATTTTGACCTCCTCCTACAATGCCTTTTTGTACTGTAGAGCTTGTAAAACTAAAAGCCAAATTTTATGTTTCCTTTATAACTAGAAGTCTAAATGTAACTTTGATATAACTGTGTAAATCTTGATTTGGAAATTAATCAAATGGGTGAGAAACAGGGAATGGGCAGTTGATTATTCAGGTGTTTAGCTTAGCAGTGTTGCCCGAAGCTGTGATTATGGCTTCTCCCTTTGCAGGTCATGATTCTGGAGCCAACCACTGTACTGGTATTTTCATTTTCCACAGGTAATATCCTGACCTTATCAGTACAATAAGCTCCCTTGGGGTACACTTCTGAGGTGACCTTCAAGAAATTATTCCTAAGGGTTCTATATAGAGTTTGTCTGTTTAGACTAAATGAATCTGTAAGTTGATTTTAACCCAACGCTTAACCTAGTTATGTTCCGCAACTAAACCCTAACTAATAAACTATGACAACCTTCTAAGAAAAGGATACAAAAACACCAAAATGGGAGTCATGAAATCCCTAGATAAATATGCTTCAACTGGGAGCTTGTTAGAAATGCAGAATCTAAAAACTAACCCAAGACCTACTAAATCAGAATCTGCATTTTAACAAGTTTCCTACTGATTCTCAATTAATTTTTTTCCATCAAAGAAAGAGATAAAATGTAGAAGTAAAACAAACAAATTCTGTGACAATTGCAAGGTGATGATGTTATCACAGAGTGATGGAGGCAGAGTGGTCTTACTTTAAATATGTTTTGTCAGTATAGAGCTCTCAGGGGCTGTAACATTTGAACTGAGATTGGTAAGATCTTAAGAGTCCAGGCATGAGAAAATCTGGAGAATATCTCAGATAGATCTGTCAGATGCAAAGATTTTGAAATAAGAATAGTTTGACATGTTCAGAAAATAGGAAGGTTATTGTGACTTGAATATGGTAAATAAAGAGAAAATGAAAGGTCAGAAAAGTAAGCATGAACCTGTCATTAAAAGAGAATATTGGTTTATATTAGCTTCAATTGGAAGAACAATTAGTGGACTTTAATCAAACAAATAATATGATATAATTTAGCTTTTAAAAGGACAAACTGTGGAGAATAGCTTATAGGCCTCAATAACTGGAAGCAGGGAGTCTACTTTAGTCCACAGGCAAAAAATGAAAGCAGCTTGGGCACTAGCAGTGACAGTAGGAATGGGGAAGAACTGGAAAATTTCAACATTTTGTACATTATTTCAATAGGACTTTGTAATTGAATGGATGTGAGACATGAGGGAAAGAGACAAATCAAGCATAACTCTGAGGCTGGGGGTTTAGCCAACTGGTAGGATGATTCTGACATTCTTGAGATGAAGAAGGCAGCAATAAGAAAAGTTTAGTTGTGGGGTTATTAAGAAATCCATTTTTATGGATGGAGCTAGAGATTATCACACTAAAAGAGGTAAGTCAGACAAAGACAAATATTAAATGATATAACTTATATGTGAAATCTTAAAAATAATAAAAATGAATTTATTTACAAAACAGAAACAGATTCAAATATACAGGAAAAAAAAAAAAAAAAAAACTTATGGTGACCAAAAAGGGAAGGGGTTGGGACAGGATAAGTTAAGAGTATGGGATTAAAAGATATACACAACTATATATAAAATAGGTAAACAACAAGGATTTACTGTGTAGCACAAGGAACTATATCTGATATCTTATAATAACCTATAATGGAAAAAATCTGAAAAAAATATGTATAACTGAATCACTTTGCTGTATATATGAAACGAATACAATATTGTAAATAAACTATACTTCAATTTAAAAAGAAAAAAAGAAGTCTGGTTTTTAATATGTAAAATTTAAGATGTTAGAACTACAAATGAAGAAATGAAGATGGTAAATGGAAAGCTTGGAATTATGCTCAAGTTCAGGAGAGAAGTCAGAGCTACAGCTGAAATTTGATGATCTGTCTGCATGGGCATTGTTTTCAAAGCCAGAAGCATGGATGAAACTCCCTAGTAATAAAAAAAAAATGTATAGAGATAATTAAGAATATTCAGAACAAGTCATTGGGGTTTCCCTTTCATCCACAGAATAAGTAAATGAGGAGGAGACAGAAACATTGGCAACTAAGCAGATAGATTAGTGAAATTAGAGGAAAAGCAGACATATCTGATATTTTACTCCAGAGATAAGGAGCTGGATCAACACTATCAAAGACTGATAGAATATCAGAAGAGAACAGTTACTTTCACTTTTGACATAATGGGGATCAATAACTATGTTACCAAGAACAGTCTGATGGACTGATAGGAATGGAAGCCACAGTAAAGTGGAAAAAAGGAAACACAAGCAGCCAGTCCAGGCAAATATGTTGCAAGGTTTTACTAAGAACAGGGCCAGAGGAGTGAGGCAGTAATAGGAGCAGAATATAGACTTGAAGTTAAGGTTTCATTTGGTTTTATCTAATGGAAGATAGTAAAGGATGTTTGCATGTTGACAGGATAATATTATTGTAATAAAGAGAATACATGCATTAATTATAAAACAAAGTCCCTGACAAGTTATAAGTGATGGGATCTGGAAACTAAGAAGAAGATTTTGGGGGGCATAGAAAAAATAATTTTTATGCTTCTTTTGTAATACAAAGGAACATAGAGAATTCAAGTACAGATAGAGGTAGGTCTTTAGACGTGGTGGTAGGAAGATGAGGGATTTCTTATTTTTTCAACTGACTTATGAGGAGAGGTAAATGTCAGGAGTTGTTGGATGACCATGTAGTCTTGCTGTTACTGTGGTAACTGAGGCAAACCAAAAAGTAAAGCATGATGGAATTAGTTCTGTTAGTCTTTTGAAGGAAGATGACCAAGTAGTTCAAGCTAGAATTCAGAATATTTAGCTTAACATTACTGGACATGTGGGCAATATTCTAAGCCTAAAGATGGTATGGAGGACATGAGTTTAAAAGTCTTATTTAAATCTAGATGTAGCCAAATTTTTAGGGGAAGCACTGACTGAATCCACACACCCTAACCAGGCCCTATAGTAACCACTTGCATGAGTTATCTTACAACAGGAGGTCCTGGTAAGGGATGCAGAACTAACAAGCTACCACCAACTGGAAGAATTTGGGAAAGGTCAAAATGAGAGAGGAGACATCAGTCCATATGTCCTACAAACCTCCCAGAATCCTTCTTGCGGGAATCTATCTTGGCTGAGTGATGCGTGCGCCACCAGGAAAGACCCTGAGTGAGAATGATTGGCTAGAGACAACCCCCAAACTAACCCCATTACCATAAAACCCGAGACTAAGAGCCATGTGGCAGAGCAGTTCTGCTGGGCTCTCTCACCCTGCTACTCTCCACCCGGGTGCCCCTTCCCAATAAAGTCTCTTGCTTTGTCAGCATGTGTGTCTCCCCAGACAATTCATTTCCAAGTGTTAGACAAGAGCCCACTCTCAGGCCCTGGAAGGGTCCCCCTTCCTGCAGCAAAATGATTAACTTCTGGCAAATGAGATTGCAATGATTTCTGAGACTAAATACCTGGACCCGGGCCAAACTATACAGGTTAAGGGCATAGTCCTCCACAAGCCTGTTCACTTTATTTCAGATGCCAGCCACAATCCCAAGGGTCCCCACTCTGATCATGGGCTACAGATATAAGAGTTCTTACTATCCACTCAGGTTTAATACTTTGCTAGAATGACTCACAGAACTCAGGAGAGCACTATACTTATGATTAGATTTATTATAACAATACAAAGCAGAACCAGACTAAGGGAGAAATGCATAGGAGGTAGTCTGGGAAGGTCCAAAATATGCAACTTCCTTGTCCTCAGGATGTATTAGCCTTTGGACACATCAACATATGACAGTATGCAGAGTATTGCCAGCCAAGGAAGATGACTCAACCATCAGTGTTCTGAGTTTTCCTTAGGGCTTCATTATATAGGTATGATTAATTGAATCATTGTCTATATGGTTGAATTCAGTCTCCAGGCTTCTCTTCTTCCTGGAGGTCAGGATGATATCACATGGCTCAAAGCCCCAAATCTCTAACCACATGTTTGTTCTTTCTATTATGGATAGTCCACATTCTAAGTCATCTCGTTAGCATAAACAGGTTTGGTCTCAGGGGCCCGCCATGAATTTAAAAAATCACTTCTATCACTAGGGAAATTCCAAGGAATAAATGTTACTTCCCAGGAACTGGGGACAAAGGCCAACAAAATTCTAGATTCTAAGAATTTAGTTATCATTTTAGGAACAAAGAATAGAGATCTGTCAGATTGTTTATTAAGCAGAGATGTAAATGAAAGTGTTGTTCAGGCCTTCATTGAAAATAAATTTAAAGGGAGCTGATTCTACTGTGAAGGAAACCCATTTGATACTTTAGTGTTTGTAATTCTTCTGGATTTCACCTACAATATTACACCTAGACCTCTAACAGCCATCTTGGGTCATGAATTGACCTTGCAGATGAAAGCCACATTCCAGAAAAGAACTTGGTATAATTGTCACCTAAGAGCTAAATCCAGCCCACCATTCCTTTTTGTCTGTACAGTTTTATTGGAATGCAGTCATACCTATTTTAGTAGTTATTGTCTAAAACTACTTTCATGCTACAATGGCAAAGTTACTTTTTGTGACAGAATCAGAGTTGATAAGTTTTGATAGAGATTGTGTGGCCTGCAAACCTTAAAACATTTCCTGCCTGGCCCCTTAAGAAAAATTTTTCTACCTGTGATCTAGAATAACAGGAGAGAAAAGAAAATGAGTATGTGTCCCTGGTAATAGTGGAACTTCTGTGCTGGCCCTGGACTACTTACTTCTGGGCTTCTTTCAGGTGAAAAAGGAACATACTTCCAACTTGCTTAAGCCACTGTTATATTTATTTTTTATTGTATTCATGTCTTTATTGATAAATGCAGCCAAATCTAATCCTTAATGATAAATCTGGTATTTAGCACAGACTTGATACCTTTTAAAAAGCTCTTTATGTTAAAAACTAATACATTTAAATGTTTACCATGTCAACATTTTGCCATATGTCATTTATTTTACTTTAAGAGGTTTTAAGAACTTTTTTGGTAATTTATGTCAAAGTATCGTTTTGTCAGCACTCATTAGAAAAGTGCTAATTAGAAGAAAAATTAGTTAGAGCAAGAATTTTAAGACAACTATTAATATCTTTCCTCTTCCGCTAACATAATTTTCTTGATTTTCTGTGAGCCAATATTTGCTGTGATCGAGAAGTATTCTGAGAATGTAGTCATTACTGTAAATATCCCACAGCAAGATATAAATTCTACTAATTACCATATGTCAAGTTTTCGATCTCCCCACTTAGTAACAAGTTATCAATTTATTTTTCTGTGCTTAATGCCAGAGATAAGATTTCTCATAAAAATACTATGACTTCATTTAATACAATTATCAGAATGTTGACTAAGTTTTCTAACATTTTATCTAAAATATTAACATCTAGAGGAATCTTCTTTGATATCGAACAAATGCTACATTAATTTTTAGTGTTATTAAATCTTACAGTAGATCAAATAACATCCCAATCTACAACAGGCAAATGCCATGGTTACAAGAATTTACAGTAGTATCTCAGTATAGTTACATAATTACACATTTATTTAACCAATTAAGCATGATAGTGGCATTATTGTCAGAGATATGATATATGATCTGAACATAATTTAGTTAATGAGGAACAAGAAATGCCTGCTAAGTAGGGCAGGTGTTCTGTTAGCAGAAGACTGCTAATTACCCCTGACATATGTCAGATTTAATGGCCTTATGTAAAAAGAAATTATTGAGGAGTGGAGAAATCATGTTGAAAATAGTTTCTTTATTTATAAAATATTTTTAAACATTTAGCTTTAGAAAGTTGCAAAAAAAAAAAAGTTTGCTGTAGACAGTACTGCAGATATTGTGCAAATTCTCCTGTGTACTCAGTCAATGATAAATAACCGCTGCCATTTCACGTTTTTGTCTGTTATGAACTTCTAGAGGAAAAAATCTTTACTTCCAATTTCTAATTATCTAGACTCCCAAATGTATCCACCTGCAGAATCCCCTGGCTTAAGTTGAATCCAATTCTTAACTCCTAAAATCATTTTAACTCCCTCAACTCTTTCTCCTTTCTTATAAATAATAAAGACAATCAACATTTTGCATGAGGATGGGAAAAATGACGAAGACAACAAGGTTTTTGAACTCCTGTTGTAGGATTTCAATGAAGTTCCTTATTGACGATTGACAAAGAATTAATGGAAACATGGAATTCAGGGTTGGGGTTTCAAAGGGAATTACTGCTAAAAAATGTAAAATACCAGATAAACATGGCAATTATGAATTATGGAATAGTCATCTTTATTGATAAAAAATAGAAAACTTCTGATGACTCACTTTGCAGTCCCTGAGATAATTCAGTATAATTTGTAGGCTTAAATTTGTGGCTCTAAGCATCCTGCATTAAAACATATGAAAATGGCCCATATAAAAATTTAATTATAAACTCTTACCTTTTGCTTTAATTATTTTTTCATGTGTAATTAGTCAATATAGCTGTTTTTAAAATGCTATCTTAGGGATGGAGTATAAAATAGAGTAGAGGTTATAGTGTCATACAGTTCTTATACCTACTAAATTTATCATATTGGTCAGTTTAAATAGCTTATCTGAAACTCACTTCATTGTAATGAAATTCTCTATATTAATATTAATCCCATAAATTTATCACACAAAAATGGTACTTAACATTTACATATAATAGTCCTCTGCTTGTCCCTACTGCATACCTCCTTCCCATCATCGCTCAAAAAGACAGTGTTTTCTCTTAAAAATATAGTATATTCAATTTATGGAAAACATGCAGTGGGCTACATAGGAATTAACAGAATATGCCAGCCTCACAATTTGGCTAGAATTCAGTTAAAAGCAGTAAAATTATTTTGGCAAAACAATATATTCTTTTCATTTTTTCCAGGTTTACACATTCAATTTTGGTTAGATTGGTTAGTATATAGAAATAATTCTGAAGTATTTGAAAAATGTTAACCATAATTCAAATTTTAAAATGATTTAAATATTACAATTTTCAAATACCTTGTTTTATATTTGGTCCTTTATAATTAATATTCTCCTCACTGGCAAAAATCATTAGATATAATCCAATAATTTTCTTTCATATTTCTTTAAAATAAGGACAGATAAATATGACCAAAGAAATTCAAAACTATTTTTTGCCACTAGTTTTCTTATCTTACATAAGTTGGAAATATCGAAGACTTAATACTTTTTTATATAACACATAATACAATTCCACATTGGTGTGTACAGTTACTATTGTGAATTAAAACTTCAAATCATTTATAATTAAGTTATAGTTTATGAAAAATGTAGTGTGCTTATCTGGTAAGTAATAAAGGCATCAAACTCTGATTTCTTAAATTAAAAAAAGTCTTCCTAGTGTTCCTTTTCTTGTGATAAATTAAGAAAATTGTGTTCTGAACTCTTTCCATTTATTAGTTCCCAGTCATAGTTTATTGAAAATCTGACTCATATCTTGGCACTATATCTGAGATAAGTTAGCTCTAGCTTGTCTGAAAACAAGTTCACAAGTCTCAAGTTTTGTCTGACTTTCACGAAGAGTAAACGTTATGTGAATTTTTAACTACCTGTACAGCCTGGCCCCACCCAAACTATTCATATTTATCTTATACCACTTTTCAGCCAGATTCTCAGTTCTAGGAACTCTGACAGTCAGCACAAAGATTCTGGATTCTGATAGTTCTAGCTTCCATTCTCATGCTCACATTTTATATTTGCCTAGAACTCCCTCCATACTAATTTTAAATCACACTAATTTTCGAAGATCTTTTGTCTCATTCTTGTTGGAAGCATTTCTGGCTACTCGGCTGGATATTTTCATTCCTCAGTACTCTATAGAAATTAAAATTTGCCTTCATGAAATTCAACAATGACTTGTTTAATTTCATTTCTGCTTCAGTATTTGTTCCATAATGAATACAGGTTTATCTCCCAAATAGTTTATGGTTTCTGGGAGGGGAGAAACAGCCTATTATTCTCTTCTACCTCCCACAGTTATAGTTGGAAAAAGTGTGGCCAATCATTATGAATTAAATAATTAACTTCCAAGTGCTTCTTGTGTGATGGTTTGCTAAGCATTCAACATGGTGCCTGCTGGACACCCTGACTATGAGGGCTTAATGACTGACAGCCATTATTATTGTCATTATTATCCCCTCTTTCTTTTTTCTTTTTAAATCTACATTTCTCAGTTTCCTGTTAAAATAGTATCAATTTTATACAAGGTGGATTTTCTTCTCTTCTACACTTTTACATGTTGATATGTCCTGGGGTTAGTACTCTTCTCATCTCTCTCTATACTTCCTCACTTATTTTCAAAAAATTCTTGATGGAAAGAGAGATTGATATGATTACACACTGGATAGGATAGAGGGTACATGAAGAAGTCATTATTTTAATTTATATCTTATTTTTTTAAGATGAGAGAAATGTAGAGAGTTATTAAAGGAAAGGGTGTGAAAAATGTAAATGTAGGTGTTTACAAAAGGTAAAGGAAAATGTAACATTGAGGGAGAAGATAAAGGATGGCCTCAATGTTCTTAATGATGCAAAAGCAAGGTAGTCATCACAGAAAGGGGGAGAAAGTTTGTATAGGTGTCTTAAAAATTTTGAAGACTTTTGCATGGTCACTGAGCAGAAAGAAAGGTATCTGACTTTAGACAAAAATAAGAATTAACTGGCAGTACTGAAGTCTTTGTTGAAGTTTTGAACTTAAGCACTTTCAAATAAATCTCTCCTTACATAAATCTAGGTTGTCTTTTATTTCACACTTCTCTGTAAACTTTGACAAAGCTGATCTTTTCCTGATCTGTGTTCCCAGGAAAACAACAAAATGGACAGGTAAGAAATCCCCCACCTTTTTGAGTTCCAAAGAAGAATCCATGCCCTTAAAGAAAAATTGAACCAGATGGAGTTAATCAGGTAAGGAAAACTTTATTCAAAACTATTGCAATAGGGGAGAGAGATTGAACACACTTTGCTGAAATAAAAAATAGGAGAGATTTTAGATGTTGGATGAGCTAGTGGAAAATCACTGGAGGATGTTAGGGAGAAGTTGGTCAATGTGATTAGGCCTTCTGTGTTTGCTAATTGATCTTATCTAACTCAGGCTTCTACCTTTACACAGAAGACTAAAGATAGGAACCTTTTGAATTTGATTACATTTCAAAGTGATGGTTTTCCAGTCCTTGAGAAAGAAATTCCTGGGAAGAGTCTTTTTTTGGCAAAAAAACTGGCAAGAGTCTGAGAAAAGATTTATATCTCAAAGGGGCAAAGAAAGACTTTAAAATTGCAAGTTTTCTAAAGTAAATGCTCTAATGAAAAGAAGGTCAGGATCTATAATCACGGAGAAAGCAGTCTAAAGTGTAATTAAGCTAAGGAGAATAATAAGGCTGTCGTGGTAACCGTGTGTATTCTGTGTATTTTGAGATAAACCCACCTCTATCTTTCTTCAATGACTCAAATAAGAAGCTTCTTCTTTCTTTCTCTTGTCTGCCATAAGAATCCAGGATGACTTCCTACTGTATCTCTCTGTAAAACCCCAAGGCCTCCATTCTTATATTTGGGTCTTTCCTGATACATGAATGTTCTTCTTAAAAATTTTAAAAATTTTCTGGTACATCTTGTCTTTCATATGGTAATATATGCTATATTAATTCATATTACAGTAAATAAAATGAAATGAGTTGATGTAAAAAAAGCACTTAGTATTCCTGAAAACTATTACTTTTATTTATTTTTTATTTTATTTTAACATCTTTATTGGAATATAATTGCTTTACACTGTTGTGTTAGTTTCTGCTGTATAACAAAGTGAATCAGCTATATGCATACATATATCCCCATATCTCCTCCCTCTTGCATCTCACACCCACACTCACTATCTTACCCCTCTAGGTGGTCACAAAGCACCAAGCTAATCTCCTGTGCTATGTGGCTGCTTCCTACTAGCTATCTATTTTACATTTGGTAGTGTATATATGTCAATGCTACTTTCAATTCATCCCAGCTTATCTGTCCCCCTTCCCGTGTCCTCAAGTCCATTCTTTACATCTGTGTCTTTATTCTTGTCCTGCCCCTAGGTTCACCAGAACAAGTTTTTTTTTTTTAAATTCCATATATATGTGTTAGCATACAGTATTTGTTTTTCTCTTTCTGACTTACTTCACTTTATATGACAGACTCAAGGTCCATCCACCTCGCGACAAATAACTCAATTTCTTTTTTTTTATGGTTGAGTAATATTCTATTGTATATATGTGCCACATGTTCTTTATCCATTCATCTGTCGATGGACATTTAGGTTGCTTCCATGTCCTGGCTATTGTAAATAGTGCTGCAAGGAACATTGTGATACATGACTCTTTTTGAATTATGGTTTTCTCAGGGTATATGCCCAGTAGTCAGATTGCTGAGTCATATGGTAGTTTTATTTTTAGTTTTTTAAGGAACCTCCATATTGTTCCCCATAGTGGTTGTATCAATTTACATGCCCATTAACAGTTCAAGAGTGTTCCCTTTCCTCCACACCCTCTCCAGCATTTATTGTTTATAGATTTTTTGATGATAGCCATTCTGACTGGTGTGACATGATCCCTCATTTGTACTTTTGATTTGCATTTCTCTAATGATTAGTGATGTTGAACATCCTTTCATGTGTTTGTTGGCAATCTGTATATCTTCTTTGGAGAAATGTCTATTTAGGCCTTCTGCCCATTTTTGGATTGGGTTTTTGTTTTTCTGATATTGAGCTGCATAGCTGCTTGTATATTTTGAAGATTAATCCTTTGTCAGTTGCTTTGTTTGCAAAGATTTTCTCCCATTCTGAGGGTTGTCTTTTATCTTGTTTATGGTTTTGTTTGTGGTCAAAAGGTTTTAAGTTTCATTAGGTCTCATTAGTTCATTTTTGTTTTTATTTCCATTTCTCTAGGAGGTGGGTCAAAAAGGATCTTGCTGTGATTTATGTCATAGAGTGTTCTATGTTTTCCTCTAAGAGTTTTATACTGTCTGCCCTACATTTAGGCCTTTAATCGATTTTCAGTTTATTTTTGTATATGGTGTTAGGAAGTGTTCTAATTTCATTCTTTTACATGTAGCTGTCCAGTTTTCCCAGCACCACTTATTGAAGAGGCTATCTTTTCTCCATTGTATATTCTTACCTCCTTTATCAATGATAAGGTGACCATAGGTACATGGGTTTATCTCTGGGCTTTCTATCCTGTTCCATTGATCTATATTTCTGTTTTTGTGCCAGTACCATACTGTCTTGATGACTGTAGCTTGGAAGTATAGTCTGAAGTCTGGGAGCCTGATTCCTCCAGCTCCACTTTTCTTTCTCAAGATTTCTTTGGCTATTTGGGTCTTTTGTGTTTCCATAACAACTGTGCAATTTTCTTTTCTAGTTTTGTGGAAAATGCCATTTGTAGTTTGATAAGGATTGCATTGAATCTGTAGATTGCTTTGGGTAGCATAGTTATTTTCACAATGTTGATTCTTCCAATCCAAGAACATAGTATACCACTCCATCTGTTTGTATCTTTTATATTTTATTTTATTTTTTTCATCAGTTTCTTACAGTATTCTGCATACAGGTCTTTTGTCTCCTTAGGTAGGTTTATTTGTAGGTATTTTATTCTTTTGTTGCAGTGGTAAATTGGAGTGTTTCCTTAATTTCTCTTTCAGATATTTCATCACTACTGTATAGGAATGCAAGAGATTTCTGTGCATTAATTTTTTATCCTACTACTCTACCATATTCATTGATTAGCTCCAGTAGTTTTCTGTTAGCCTCTTTAGTACCATGTCACCTGCAAACAGTGACAGCTTTACTTCTTCTCTGGTTTGGATTCCTTTTATTTCTTTTTCTTCTCTGATTGCTGTGGCTAAAACTTCCAAAACTATGTTGAATAATAGTGGTGAGAGTGGCAACCTTGTCTTTTTCCTGATCTTAGAGGAAATGGTTTCAGTGTTTCACCATTGAGGATGGTGTTGGCTGTGGTTTTGTCATATATGGCCTTTATTATGTTGAGGTAGGTTTTCTCTATACCTACTTTCTGGAGAGTTTTAATATAAAATGTCATTAAATTTTGTCAAAAGTTTTTCTGTATCTACTAATATCATCATGTGGTTTTTATCCTTCAATTTGTTGATACGGTGTATCACATTGATTGATTTCCACAGATTGAAGAATCCTTACATTCCTGGGATAAACCCCATGTGATCACGGTGTATGATCCTTTTAATATGCTGCTGGAATCTGTTTGCTAATATTTTGTTGAGGATTTTTTCATCTATCTTCATCAGAGATATTGGCCTGTAGTTCTCTTTTCTTGTGAAATCTTTTTCTGGTTTTGTTATCAGGGTTATGGTGGCCTTGCATAATGCTTTTAGGTGTGTTCCTTCCTCTGCTATTTTTTGGAAGAATTTGAGAAGGATAGGTATTAGCTCTTCTGTAAGTGTTTGATAACATTTGCCCATGAAGCCATCTGGTCTATGGATTTTGTTTGTTGGAAGATATTTAATAAGTTTCAATTTCAGTGCTTGTGATTGGTCTGTTTATATTTTCTATCTCTTCCTGATTCAGTCTCAGAAAGTTGTGTTTTGCTAAGAATTTGTCCATTTCTTCCAGGTTTTCCATTTTATTGGCATATAATTGCTGGTAGTAATCTCTCATGATCCTTTGTATTTCTGCAGTGTCATTTGTTACTTCTCCTTTTTCATTTCTAATTCTGTTGACTTGAGCCTTCTCCCTTTTTTCTTGATGAGTCTGGCTAGTGATTTATCATTTTTTTTTTATCTTCTCAAAGAACCAGCTTTTAGTTTTATTGATCTTTGCTATCGTTTCCTTCATTTCTTTTCCATTTATTTCTGATCTGATTTTATGATTTCTTTACTTCTGTTAACTTAGGGTGTTTTTTTGTTTTTCTTTCTCTAATTGCTTTATGTGTGAAGTTAGGTTGTTTATTAGAGATGTTTCTTGTTTCTTATGGTAAGACTGTATTGCTATAAACTTCCCTCTTAGAACTGCTTTTGCTGCAACCCATAGGTTTTAGGTAATCATGTTTTCATTGTCATCTGTTTCTAGGGTTTTTTAAATTTCCTCTTTGGTTTCTTCAGTGATTGCTTGGTTATTTAGTAGCATATTGCTTAGCCTCCACGTGTTTGTATTTTTTACAGATTTTTTCCTGTAATTGATATCTAGTCTCATAGCTTTGTGGTTGGAAAAGACACGATATGATTTCAATTTTCTTAAATTACCAAGGCTTGATTTGTGACCCAAGATATGATCTACCTTGGAGAATGTTTCATAAGCACTTGAGAAGAAAGTCCATTCTGTTGTTTTTTTATAGAATGTCCTATAAATAAAAATTAAGTCCATCTTCTTTAATGTGTCATTTCAAGCTTGTGTTTCCTTATTTATTTTCATTTTGGATGATCTGTCCACTGGTGAAAGTGGGGTGTTGAGGTCTGCTACTATTACTGTGTTACTGTTGATTTCCCCTTTTAGGGCTGCTAGCATTTGTCTTATGTATTGATGTGCTCCTATGTGGCTGCATAAATATTTACAATTGTTATAGCTTCTTCTTGGATTGATCCCTCAATCAGTACATACTGTCCTTTTTGTCTCTTGTAATAGTCTTTGTTTTATATTGTATTTTGTCTAATATGAGAATTGCTACTTCAGCTTTCTTTTGAATTCCATTTGTATGGAATATCTTTTTTCATCCCCTCACTTTCAGTCTGTATGTGTCCCTAGGTCTGGAGTGGGTTTCTTTTAGACAGCATATGTATGGGTCTTGTTTTTGTATCCATTCAGCCAGTGTATGTCTTTGGGTTGGAGCATTTAATCCATTTACATTTAAGGTAATTGATCATGTGTGTGTTCCTATTATCATTTTCTTAATTGTTTTGCCTTTTTTTTTTTTTTTTTTTGGTCTGTCTTTTCCTTCTCTTGTGTTTCCTGCCTAGAGAAATTTCTTTAGCATTTGCTTTAAAGCTGATTTGGTGGTGCTGAATTCTTTTAGGTTTTGCTTATCTGTAATAGGTTTTAATTTCTCCTTCGAATCTGAATGAGATCCTTGTTGAGTAGAGTAATCTTGGTTGTTGGCTTTTCCCTTTCATTACTTTAAATATGTCCTGCCCTCCCTTCTGGATTGCAGATTTTCTGCTGAAAAATCAGCTGTTAACCTTATGGGGATTCCCTTTTATGTTATTGTTTTTTCCCTTGCTGCTTTTAATATTTTTTCTTTGTATTTAATTTTTGATAGTTTGATTAATATGTGTCTTTTCATGTTTCTCTTTGGGTTTATCCTGTATGGTACTCTCTGTGCTTCCTGGACTTTCTGACTATTTCCTTTCCTATGTTAGGGAAGTTTTAATATATAATCTCTTCAAATATTTTCTCAGACCCTTTCTTTTTCTTTTCCTCTTCTGCAACCCCTATAATTCGAATATTGGCACATTTAATATTGTCCCAGATGTCTCTGAGACTGTTTTCAATTCTTTTCATTCTTTTTTCTTTGTTCTGCTCCCTGGCAGTTATTTCCATCATTTTATCTTCTAGCTCACTCATCTGTTCTTCTGCCTCAGTTATTCTGTTATTGATTCCTTCCAGAGTATTTTTAATTTCAATAATTGTGTTTTTCATCACTGTTTATCTGCTCTTTAGTTCTTCTGTATCCTTGTTAAATGTTTCTTGTATTTTCTCCATTCTGTTTCCGAGATTTTGGATCATCCTTATTATCATTGCTCTGAATTCATTTACAGGTAGGTTACCTATTTCATCTTCATTTATGTGGTCTTTTAGGTTTTTACCTTGTTCCTTCATCTGTAACATATTTTTCTGTCATTTCTTTTTTCTTTTTTTTTTTTTTTTTTTTTGATGAGTAGTGCTGTATTCCTCTGTTACTTTGTTTGGCCTGAGACCTCCAGCACTGGAATTTGCAGGCAGTTGGATAGAGCTGGGTCTTGATGCTGAGATGAGGACCTTTGGGAGGCCTCACTCCAATTGATATTCCCTGGAGTCTGAGGTTCTCTGTTAGTCCAGTGGTTTGGACTCCAAGCTCGCACCACAGGAGCTCAGGCCTGACATCAGGCCTGGAAACCAAGATTCTGCAAGCTTTGTGGCCTGATTAAAAAAATAAAATAAAATAAAGAAAAGGAAGAAAGAAAGAAAAAAGAAGCTGTAAATATCAAAGAATACAAAATAAAATAAAATTAGAAAGATAAAAATATATTAAGAAAACTGAAACTATAATTAAAACAACTGCAACAAGGTAAAATAAAACCACAACAGAAAAAAAAAAAAAAAAAAAAAGGAAGGGGGACTGAACAAGCCAAAAGGAGAGAACAATAACAAAGTATAAAGAATAAACTAAAATTAAACAATAAAAGATTTATTAGGAAAAATAAAAGTATAAAAGAATCAACAGCAATGAATCAACAAAGTAAAACAGAATCCCTATCTAAAAGATGAAAAAATTAAAAAAATAAAAACAAAGCCTTGACTATCCAGGAAGAGTTTAGGTGGGTATGGAACTTAGGCAGGGGTGGGGTTTAGGGTAGGGTGGGACCTAGGTGGGTGGGTGGATGACTTTTGAACATGGGGCAGGGCCTCTGCTTAGGACTACCATGGAAGGGGAGAGGCAACATCTCCAAAGTAAGACCTCTGGAGTGTGGAGTTCTGGAGCTTTGAGGTAGGGCTGACTGAGGGTGTGTGCATGGGGTTTAGGCCCAGTTGTCTGGAGGGGTTCTCCAAGCATAGAGGTAAGGCCCTGGGTGGGTTTTAGGGGCAGGGCTTGGGCTTTGTGCAGCAGGAGGGAGGCTCCAAGGGCAGAGGAATAGGTCCATGAGCCCTACAGGCTTCCCAGTGCCTAAGTGGACAGGGAAAGCACTGGCCCCCATTCCCTTCTGTTCCTTCACAGCCCCCCACTATCTCCCCCAGGGTCTTCCCTATCACTGCTGGACCCCTAACCGTGGGTGAGTTCCTCTGGGTATAGAAATTCCTCCCCTCCCCCTGCCACCCCTTAGGGGTGTTGCTTCCTGAGTTCTGACCTTTACTTTTGCTCCCCCTTCCCTCCCTCCCACTCCCTTAGGACCTGCAGCTGGAGGGGGCATACTTGTGTAGAGCATCAAGCCCAGGATTTCAGCAGGTTCCTGGGGGCCCAAGAGGGCAGGGGAAACCTGGCCACACTCCCATTTCATCATCTGCCCTCCCAATGGTTCCCCAATTTCCCCCTTTGGGTGTGGAATCCCTTCCCCTCCCCCAACCTCCCCTCAGGGATGCCAGTCTCATCCTGCCTCCACTTCTCCTCCCCCTTCACTCCCCCCATGCTCCACATCCTACCCAGTCACTGGGGTTCCTCCTGTCCCCTTAGGTGTCTGTGGTCCCTCACTGGTGCCTGGTAGGTGCCCTATTTGTGAAGAGACGCAAATTCTGTGTCCTCCTAGTATGCCATCTTGACTCTGCCCCCAACATGATTACTTTTAAATACTCAAATCTGCAAGTAAAATTATTGTGAGTACCTAAGAAATTTGTCCTTTAAACAGCATATAATTCTATAGGTAAATATCACTACTTCTCACAATTAGATTTAGATAGGATTATGTCTCCCATAACAAGGTGATAGATTGACGTGAAAGCAAGTTTCAAGTTAGTAACAATACAGGGATAAACATTCCCAGCAAAGAAGCACAATTCCATCATATAACTTGCTTTCCTAAACTGTTCCAACTCACTTTCTTCAAGCATTATGACAACTATCTTGTAAGGGAAGGTCACTCTGAGTTTGAAAGAATCATATTCTGATGACAGTTCAGGCAAATATGAGCTTGAAAGAATCATACTCTGATGACAGTTCAGGCAAATATCTGGTGAAATCAGACAATTGAATCTTTCTTTAATAACTGGGGAGATGGTACACATAAGACCAACCAGAAATTTTGACCTAGATATTAGTTCCATATGTTCCAAGCTGCAGGATCTGATGGATTCTTATACTCTCTTACATAAAAATATCAGGGTTCCTATGGAGTTCCTATGTAAACTATTTTTCTGAATTTATTTCACCACCCAAAAAGTATATCTAACATTACTCATGCTAATTACTGAACCTTCTGTGCAAAGCTGGATGGAATATTTAGGTCATTTTTTTTTTTAATAACCTTTGGAGTATGGATTCCTGATTGGAGTATTTCCAATATTTACCAAAAGCCCTTGAATGTGAATTCCTGATTAAAGTACTTCAAATGTTAACTAACAACTCTTAGATGGGTACTTAGGTCTAATTTGCATAAAAGCACATTCAACTAATTCCAACAAAATATTGTTAAAGTAAGTAATATTATATTGGATATCATTAATATTTTATGTTTTGTATTTTTCATATTGAATAATGAATTTGGACTTACTTAAAGTCTTGAGTTTGTCACTACCATATAAGCTTTTATAGATTTATTCAGTAAAAATTTCTTCTGTAGGCATTTTCTTACAGTTTGAAGAGATGAATTCTAGCAGATAGGCTTAGAACAGAGGGTTTTTCTTCACAGAATATTTCATAGGTCAGCCTCACCGTAGCTAGTCTTTAGCTTTCATTGTTGATATCTCCTTATTTTCTCCATTGTCTGATACTATTTTAAGTATAGAGGAAAGATTTGAAGACTGAATGAGATTGAAGTTGATCTGAGTAAACAAGCTTCATTTGACATAAAAAAAGAAAAAATGTGATAGAGATGTTAAACATGAGAAAATTTAAATTTAGTTGATTTTTATTTTAAATTATATATCAAATGCCAGAAGTATAGAAATGGGAAATATACATCAAAATAGTCAGTTATCTTATGAAAGGCCTACAAGCATTCTTTTTTATAGACTGCATGAAAGAACTAAAAAACAACAACAAAATAAACATTTTTTAAAGTGCTGCATCAGCTCTTAAAGCAGACGGTGCTGACATTTTGAAGTGTGAAAGGGAGATTAAATTTGGATAGAGAGACAGGATGCTAAGAAAATCTAAATACTTTCTTGACAGATAAAAAATATCTCTTTACAGTTTCCTGTTGCTATTCTCTTTTTGCAAAATTATCTACACACCTACTAGTTTTCTTAAGAAGAGCAGACAATTGAGAAACAACATTTGAATAAGAGTGGTTGAAATATTATAAGGGCATTTTTTAAAGGAAATATATGGGAAAAGATAATTTTCGAAGGCAGTAGTGAGGCAAAATTATCACGGAAGAATTAGCATACTTTGCTGAAAAGTTGCTTTCAGATTGCTTTATATTTACTTTGCTGTGCCCTTGAAATTTTTATTTTTCATTTTCTTTACAAAGTTATTTCGCTAGGTTACTGGTTTAGACAGGCTACCTAGGACTCTAATAATGGTGGAGTATGCATAATAATGATTTCAGACATGAGAGGGAGTAGGTGGAGATGGACAGCCATGGACTTTCATTTACCTCTAGTTATTTTCTCAAATGGACAATTTCATTAAACCTGAAAGTTCCATCTTTTTAGTAACTTTTTCAAATTGAGTAAATGTCTCTGGAAAGAACTTCTGTGACACATGCGCACACACATACATACACACACGTGTGTGTGTTGCTAAAGAAAGACTAGTTTGCAATCAGTACACTTATATCCTCTAAAAAGTAAGAAATATTTTCCTACCTTATGGACAGAGAAAGTATAGTCGGTGACAGCTATTTTCGTTTTTATTTCCAAATATCAATTCTCTGTCTTCTAAGACAAACCAGGATATTCCCTGGAACTCTTTGACTTCTAGGTTTGCAAGCTGTCTAAAGGTGAGTCTGGCACATTAGCAGCCATTTTGGCACCAAAAAGTGAGAGGAAACTAGAGAATTAAGTCAGTGTAAAGAAACCAGAAGTGATAGCACAAAGAGAGGGATAGAGTAACAGAAAAACACTGGGTCTTGAAATAGTTTGAGCACCCAAGCAAAAAATATCTATTCCTAGAACTTTTATTTACATAAAATAAGTTTTCCTTATTTACTTACATGAACTTTAATAAGAATTAGTCACTTAAAAATGAAAGGTCTTGTCTATATGAAAAGAGCTACTCAGATGACTGAACCATGATCTTTTTTAGAAACTTGTGTTATCCCCAGCTTTTACTAACCCAATGTATGAGTCCTTTTTCATCCGCACCTTTACCATTTGAGTAGTGCTGTGTTAGCTGCCCTCCTTCATTTGTAGAGTTGTAGAGAGCATTTCTTGGGATTCTACAATGATATATTTTGCTTAGAATAGAAGGGGATACATTTGACTCTGCTTTTCTGTAAAACACTAGAAGTGTAAAATGTTTTATTTTTCTGATGTTTATAATATACATTTTTTCATTTTGAAAATCTACCTTCCTTTGCTGCATAAACTCCCCATAAGTCAGTTTCCATTTTCAAAATTAAATATATGCTATAAATTATAAATACCCTAGTTGTAGAGAAAATACAGTTAAAAGAGGCAATACTAATATTTAATATTCTTTTGAAATTGTGAGAAATTACTTGCTTTTGAAAAACTTAAATAAAAAATGTTTATCATTAAAAGAAAATAAACTTTTGGTTGTTGTTACTGTTCTATCTCCTTTTCAGGTCTTTCTACACAGGCATTCAAATTCAAAATATGTTTGCTCTCACGTTTGAAGAAAGTCAATATCATGAAAGACAGTTCTAAAAATACTTTTTCTGTTTTTTTTTAAATAGTTTTGTTTTAATACCTTGTCTTTATCAAAGGAATTCATTGAAAAACTGGGTGATCTGATTTGAATGCCTCTTACTAAGAGAAGGAAAGGTTATATGTGTTTGCCTCATTTTGGAAGAGGGAAAGAATATGTGTATTTGTTTTGTTGTGTTTGTTATTTTATTTACTTCTGCCTTTTACACTTTCTAAATTACCAGCTACTAAGGAAATATGTTGTTAAATGGGCCCTTGGACTGAGATTTATTGTGTCTGTCATTACCATGGTTGAGAAGCACAAGCATAATGTCCAGTTTTGCTTTGAGGGCCTGCATGCCCTGGTGTCAGCCACTGAACTGATTGAAAGCAGGTCATTCGTCATGACCTTCACCACAGTTGTAGTGGAGCTAGTGTTATGTGTAAGGAGTGGCTAATATGGAGACACAGTATGTTCTCATCAAAGATGTGTGTCTGAAGGAAACAGGGCAACAGCTGAGCATCTATGATGTCCTGAGAAAAAGCCTGTTAAAGATGACATACAGATAAAGATGACACCAGGTGAGTATCAGGTATATCATCAACCCTACCATGAATGCCAGGATGACCATGGATGATGCAGTGCAGAACAGATTGGAAGAACCAAAGCTTCATGAGAAGTTGAAAAAGAGGATACAACAAGTTACAAGGTTCCCCTACTCTATACAGAACATCTTTCTATTCCAGGCTCTAAAGAAAGACCTGCCCAGAGACCAGAACCTGCAACTGTTGGATGCCTAGTTGTATAAAGGTAGCATCATGGATCCTCCATGTCCCTGGCCCTCACTTGTGCTAGGTAATGAGAAGACAAGAAATGTTCTGTCAGTATCTATTGACAATGCCAAGGAATACTATAACCCCATCATGCAGGAGCAGGTCATGTACAGTCAGCTCCAATAGTGGTCCTACACCAACAAGCTGACAAACTGACAGGGCTGAGCCAGCAGCCCCTCTCAGAAGGTCATCCAGTCCCAAAAGGGGAGTTCTACATTGACATCCAAGTGTGCGTCCTTCAAGAAGCCTCAGTTGGCAGCTTCACTCACACATACATACACACACAAATCTAAATATTGTTAGGCAAGTATTTCATCTCCACATTAAGATAAGGTTTGGCTAGTGTTGCACAATCAATTAGAAAAAATTCTGGACAAGGATCCAAGTGAGTATGCCCAGTTTAAAAAAGCTATCTCACTTTTCCTATAAAGGACATTGTATAAGTGTGATTATCAGGACCTATAAAGTAAGGTAGTCAGAGTGCAGGTTTCTGATGCCACCAATATATCTTTCCTTCTTTCATGTCTGCTTCCCACAGCCAGGCAGTCAGTGTACTCCAGTTTTCTTCTTCTATCTTTATATAGAAACTAGAACCTCAGTGTAGAAAGTGAAAAAGCCATGTGAAAGTGTAAATATTTGGACTTAGTATATTACCTCTACTATAAGTAGTTGCACTGGGAAATAATTATGTTAATAGTATTACATATATGTGTGTATATATATATATATATGTTTTGCAGATAATGGGTACTTTCTAAATTCTATAAATAGTTCAACAGCGTTGTCTGATTTTTCACTCTTCATAAAAGTTATTTTCCAAAAGAAAAACAAATTTTTACCTGTTCCTTACACTCTGTTTTCTGCTTGTAAACCATCTGTAGTGGGTATTTTTTATTGCATTATACCACACAGTAGTTTTTACACACTCTACTCTTATTTGAAGAAAGTCCCATACCATGGATCCTACCTCTACAAAGTGGAAGGCAAAATTCAATTTTTAGCCTCTTTTGTACCTAAAATACAATCATGTGCCTGATCTAGGCCCTGTTATTCAGAGACACCTTTATGAGACTTCAATTAAGAAGAGAGCACTGTTGTGAAGTGCTATCATATAAAAGGAAATTGATAAATACTTGTTTCCTTAAAGTCACAATGGTTGGTAAATGCTCATATCAAATTTTTAAATGTTGAAGAATGAAAAAATAATTAAAAGTATAGACATAATTAACATTGTATGGCAATATATCATTATTTGGATTGATTAATAATTTATACTTAATTATATTTTTAATGTGTGATAATTAGATGAATATACAAGGCAGTTTATATGACTGTGAGAATTATTGCAATTTATAGCCAAATAAAATATTTTTAGAAACAACCTGGGACATGGGAGAGAGCAAGTAATTATGAGTGAGATTCCATACTAATTGGAATAACTGAGTGCAAAACAGAGGTATCCCATAATTACAGAAGAGTTTTAACATTGATTGGGATAGAATGTATAGAGATTAAAGAAGTATTGTGTTCCTATTCAATGTGTATAATATATAAGTGCATATGTTTAAATGTGTCTGCATATACTGTTAACCCATTTATCTTCTTAGGAATTGTAAGCCATAGAGATGAATTCTTTTAAAATTTGTCATCTTAAATATTTTCACTTTCAAAATATGAAAAATTTAAGCCAATGAATATATTACCTTTCTATTGCCGCATAACACATTAACTCAAAACACTGTGAATTAAGGCAATCATTGTTTATCATCTTGTTCAGTGTTTGTGGGTGATAAATTGAGGAGCAAGTTATCTGGTCCTTCTGACTCAGGAACATTAATGAGGTTGCAGTAAGATGTGAGCTGGGGCTGCAGTCATCGAAAGTCTTGCCTGAAGCTGAAAGATTTCCTTCCAAAGCGGTCTTTCTTATCACTGACAATTATTGTTGTCTATGTTGGCTGCAGGTGGAAAGTCTCAGCTCTTCTCCATTTGTGTGCCCTCTCTGTAGCGTTGAGTAGCTTCACGGCATGGCGTCTGGCTTCCTCCAGGATGAGCAATCCAAGAGAACAAGGCGAAAGTTGCAATATCTTTAATGACTGCTCCTGGGAAGTTACACAGCTTCACTTTAAAAGTGTTGACCACATAGGTCAGTTTTGATTCACTGTGGAAAGTTACTACTGAAAGACATAAATACATGGAAGCAGTGATTATCAGGGACAATCTTGGAAGCTAGCTAACACAATGGAAAATAAACAATTATTTTACTAAATAAAAGTAAGTTGTTACTTTGAATCTTAGTTTTCATGATTTGTTTTTAATCACCAGATAATAATAACAATATAAATTTACCTACAGTAGCATTGTGTTCTATTGCATTATATAGTATTGCATTTATTGTTTGTTTTTGGGAGGAGAGAGGTTGATAACTTTTAGCACATCTGTGTAAAAGTTTATCATTAGCACTAAATACAAAATTTACATAAAGACTTTAACCACTCATTTTACTTACTGATAAAGATCCCAGGATGTATCTTGACAGATATTTTAGAGTTAGGTATTAGTAATGCTGGGAATAAAACCAGGATTTTCTAAATTGTGGACTCAGCTTCTTTCCTATACCAACTTTTTATGCATAGAAGAATGTTTGTTTATTAAAATAACATATTTTAAAAATAATCATAAGAGTGCTCAGTTTCCCTCATATATATACTTTTTAATTTCCTTTCTCAATTATTGTTATTCCTTCATTCATTACTCAATTATAAATTCAAAAAAACCTCACTTCCATAGTATATAAAATGTGAAGTGCGCATAGATGTTAGGTGCATACAGTACAAGTTTTAAGGAATATTTATCAAAGCCTAATAACAAATGCCTAGCAGTTTTTGCCTAAAAGAGCTCTTGGATTGGTTGCAGAATAAAGATATATATGCAAAAACATGTAGTTAAGCAATCATATAGTTTATTTTACTGAACGTATTTTACTGAAAATTGCAAAATTATCTGATTTAAAATACTGTTCTCTTCCCTCACATCTAGGAGAGATGCCAAACTCTCACTATCCTAAGTTAAAAAGAAGAGGAAGATAATGGGAGCCAAATAATTCTTCAGTTACCTAATCACTCTCCAGTGTTAGGGAGTCAGTGGGAACTGTTCTCCTCAGTAGTTAAACAAGGAGAAGGTGGAGGGGAAAACATGCATAAAAAGTAGCCTTTATAACTGTGGTATAATTTATATATATATATATATATATATATATATATATATGTGATTAAATATATATATTCATACATGTATATGTATATGTGTGTGTGTGTATATATATATATATATATATATATATATATATATATATATATATATATATTTGATTTTTGTCCTAGAGTTGGTTCTTGGCAAAGAGTTTCTAAAACTCCTGAATTTCCTGAGTGATAGGAGCAGCTTTTGCGATTCATAAGAGGCCCTTTTCAACCACACCTAAGTTTTTGCTAATGAAGTGACTCTTCAGAGAGTCTCTAGGTAGCTTCTAAATGGGGGCTGGGCACCAGAATCACCAATCATGTGATTTAGAAGGTCGGAATTTTTAGTCCTAGTCCCCACCCCCCAAATTTTGTGGAGTCCAGAGGGCCTGCAGATTGAATTCAATCATCAATGGCCAGTGACCTCATCAATCAAGACTGTGTAATGGAACTTCGCGTAAAAACCATAAACAACAGGATTTGGGAAGTTTCTGGGTTGATGAATACAACAAAGTTCTGGTAAGGTTGTGCAATTCCAACCCCCCACCCCACCATACCTTGCCTGATAGATCTCTTCCTAAGTTGTATCCTTTATAATAAACTGAAATAGTAAATAAAACACTTTCGTGAATTCTGTGAGTCAACCAACCAGAAGTGTGGGTAGGCTGGCACTTCATTTAGACTGGCTTTATAAGTGGGAGCAGTCTTATAGGACTGAGACTTTAACCTACAGAGTTTGCACTAACTTCAAGTTTTAGCGTCAGAATTGCACTGAATTGTTGGACACCCATTTGATGTCAGAGAATTGGAGAAATAGTGTGGAAAAATACTATGTGTTTGATGTCAGAAAAAGCCACACGTTTGGTGTAAAAAAAAAAAAAAAGATATTGCAATAATATTTATTCAACTATTTTTTATTTAAATCTAGTAACCCTCCAATTTTTTACAGATTGTTCATGTTATGGTTGCTTATCTTCTGAGGATTTTTGATAAAACAAAAATGCATCATGGATTTAAAAAAGTTAATTGAAGAAATTTAAGTTACAAATGTTGAGAATAGATTCTAGAGAGGAATGAGATGAAGAATTAAAGCAGTATTTTAGGGGAAAGGCAAAAAGAAAAGGATGGGTGAGAGAACCTGTCATTTAGGTGAGCCATGCAGTCTTTCTTACAACTAAAGAAAGCAAGGTAAATTTGTTCCTTACCTATGCTGGAAAAAAATGAGGAACTTTTAAAAGCAGCCAGAGGAAGAGTATAAAACAACAGCAAAAATATATTTCTGTTTAAAATGAACTAATCACTGCTGGGGATGTGGGTATTTGGAAAAAAGTCTCAAACAAGGCCAAAGACCAGTAGGAGAATAAGTGCTACTTTGAATTAAATTTATAATTCTGAAAAGCATTAAAATATTTGGAAGTCACTTTTGAAACATAAATCTAATCATAGGAGTTTATGAAATTTGCAAATGCATACAACATACACTTCAAAACTAAGCCACCTACTTTACTGGTAGAATTTTAGATTCAAGCACTGATTTTCAAACATTTTTTTATTATTATTTACTAGCTCCATTTGCCTCAACATGAACACCTCAAATGCTTTCATCTGCTATTCCAGAGGGGGGAAAAAAAAGAAAAAATCCGTCTTTATACAATTCACTGCTTCCCGAGTAGTAAAATGCATGGTTATACAGTAAGGTAGGAAATAGTTAAAAATCACTTATATCATAAATTTACTTTAGGAATAAGTTTTATAGCTTCTTACATGCCCCATTTTCCCCTAAGACCTAAGGTCAGTTTGTCTCATCCTGGTAGAAGCTAAAAGATAGTAGAATCCAAGTAAATCAATGTTCAAGCTACCAATAAAAAAGCAATGTGCAGCCAGCAGACTGGCTGCTTAAAACTTCAAAGATCAGTTTTATATTTCACCTACATATAGGAGAATTTAATTGCTTCTTATATTTTTATGTTTTCTCTCAGTATTTGATAATTTTTAGGACACCATTAATTTACATTTTAAAGCAATAATATACTGCAAGGAAAAATATTGTCAGGAATTAATGATCTAGAATTTACCTTTCTAAATGCTAGACTGTTTTGTCTCTTGCAAGAAAAAAAAAAAACGATTGCAATTAGTAATTATTTTTCATCACAGCTTTGATTCTTAATAAAAAGTATATAACAAGTTTCAAGATTTTTGAATATTTTATTTCTCTTCACATGACTTCAAAGTGTATTTTATTATTTCTATTTTGTGTATGAGAATAGAGATTTATTTTTACATTTTCATTTACTCAAAAATAAGATGTGAATTGAGTTTTGTATCAATCAGAATTCTCTAGAGAGACAGAACCAATAGGAAATACATAAAGAAATTCATTATAAGGAATTGACTCATAAGATTGTGGAGGCTGAGAAATCCCATGATCTGCCATTTGCAAGCTGGAGACACAGAAAATCTGGTGGTTTAGTTCCAGGTCAAATCTGAAGGCCTGAGAACCAACAGAGCCTATTGTATAAGTTCTAGTTCAAGTCCTAAAGCTGAAAACCAGGAGTTCTGATGGTGTAAGTCTTAGTCCAAAATCAGAAAAAAACCTGCTTAGTTAGGCAGAGAACATAAATTCTCCCTTCCTCCATCTTTTAGTTCTATTCAGGCCCTCAGAGTATTGGGTGAAGGAATAGGAAGGCAGAAAAATGAATGAAAGGTAAGAAAATTTTGATATAAGACCTGTATTAAGAAAGTTTAATAGATAATATATATTTATTCTTTGACAATTTAGTTAAGTGCCTAACATTCTAATCTATTTAAAATAAATTGGATTTTGTAATTATTCTATGAAGTAAACTGGAATTTATTAACTTATATGTTTCTTAATTTAGTAGTGATAGGTTTTCTTGAGATATTCATAAGAATTAATAATGATTGTGATAGTGGAGAAATACCAATTATAATAATCTAAACATGAAAAATATTTAACCACATCATAACTTAAGTTTGAATTTTTAAAGTATCAATATGAAATTAAAATGATATTAATATTGATAATAAATGTTCACTTAGAACCTTCTTTGTCTTGTGGAATTTATTTCCCCTATCTTCAATCTCCAAGTCCTTCAAGTGAACCAGAAGTATTTCCACTTTGTACTAGGAGAATGTGGGCTTAAAGAAGGTCAATAACTTGCTCACTGTTGCCCAGGAGGTGGAAGAGCTGAGATTTGAATTTAAGAGTCTCTGGCTCCAAAGGCTATGATTTCTCCTGCTATTGAATTTTCTCCTTTCCTAAAATTATTCTATATTTCTGGGATTTTTAAAGGTTAATAAAGAATACCTCTTCTTTCCACTTTGGTTTAGAATCATTTTAGTAATAAAGCACAGTAGATAGAATAATGGAGATCAAGATATCAGCTTCGGAAAATATGGTTGCATTTAAATGGTAAAATAGACTTCCTTAAACTTCACCTCTGAAGTGGAGAGATTCTCAAACTCAATGAGAGACAAAAGTGGCCTTCACAGGGAGAGTGCCTCCCCACTAAGCCCATCACAGAGTGTAGGGCTGTACAATCTGCCTTCTCTGCAGGCAGATAGACCTCATCATTGAGGAAAGGAAAGTGTGCTACCCTCATTTTTGCCTCTCATATTCACCAACCAGACAACTCATCTTTCCTCTCCTGGGTCAGAGTTAGTGAAGGATGGAAGAGAAGCCAGGCACTCCCCACAACATAGAAAAGTGAGAACCCTTGTTTAAGTGTCCCCACGATGTATTATCAGCAACGTTTGACCATCTTTAAAGAATGGTTGAATAAGGAGTTTGGTTTACTTTATAGCTTAGCTTCTTTTAATATAAGATCCTAATAACTACAATATAATATTATATATAACATAATATAACATAAGAATATAATATAAATAAATATCAGAATGTTTGTCATTAATCTAATTTTGAGAGGGATGAAAATATTACATTTTGGAATATATTCAGATAAATTGATTTTTTAAAGTTTGGAATATATTCTTCTAATTCTTATTTAAAATAGAAGTCAAATATTTAATTTCTTGAAACTCTTCCAAAGTTTCATAGAAACATTTTCAGTGACTTGAAAGTCAATGTTAATTTTTGAAACACATCTATCACCAGGGATGGATGACCTAATTTAAATGAATTGTGATTCAAGTACTAATCTAAAATTCAAGGTTGACCTACATCAAATGTGAGAGACTCAAAGTTTGGCTAAATTTATTCATTACTTTTCCTCTTTGTATACCCTCTTACTTCCTGTTTCTGACTTGCCTTAAAAGCAGAACTGCTAGCAGTGTCAGAAAAGCTGTTTCTATGATGATTCTATATAGCTACAAACCTAAAATGTGCAAATCTCTACAAGAATATGGGTCCAGATTTTCAACCCCAAGAAGTTTCAAATCTGGGAGAGTTTTCATAAATACCTTCCTTTTTCTGTATCATGTGATTGTTTCATCGTTTATGTTGACACAATGTATTTGGTATGACAAATATGTTCTTTATTTTCACTTATTAAAATATTCATAAACTGATTTTTATTTCACTATATGTTGACTCTACCTTCATTCATTTCAGAATTAGAATATGATTTTACAAAATTAATTACAAATCTCATATAGGAAAAACTATTTTAAGATACGTTTTTCACATGGCTGGCTTCTAGGTGTTTTTTATATCTTGGTGGAATGTGGAAGAGGAGGACACATTCCAGTCACTATATAAAGATGCTTCAACCACTATTACACTGTTTTAGTTCTTTCATTGAAGGGTATAACTATGTTACCATCTTGTTTTTTTATTTGTTTACTAGGGGATTGCATTTCTCCCTGAACTGGAAGATAAATTGCATGCAGTCAGGAAACTTTTCTCTTTTGATCACTACTGTATGTCTTAAATAAGACCTGGAAGAGCATGTGACATGCGTCTATAGACTTTCAGCCTCTCAACAATACTGTCCACTATGCTTTTTTTTTTAATCAGTTGTCATCTCATGAACCCACAAATTTAGCCACCTTTCCATCTCTTCCATAACTTCGTCACACACTGTATATACTACTTTAGAACTTTCTGAGTGGCTTCATGTGCAGATTGGCAAATTTCTTCTTCCTTTTTCTCAGTGTAATATACTGTTGATTCATTATCATTGAACTCATGGCAACAACACTATAATGCATGCCTGAGCAAAGTTTATCTAACATGTATTCTCTTTATAAGGTATATCACAACCTCCTTGTAGTTAGGAATACTAGACAGCACTTCAGTACTCTGCTTGGGGGCCATTTTAAACAGTAAAATCATCAACAAAAAGCACAAAAATGCAGCATGTGACATTAAATAGTCAATGAAAAGCACACTTGTTTAGAGTATGAGAGCTGAAATAAGAAGGCAGAGAGAACATTGATTACTTTGTTCAACCTCAGCTCTGCACATGTTTACAAATGAAGGTGAAAACACTTCACACCTCAAGTATTGATTCAGGTTATACAGGTGTATGTGCCAATTATTCTATAATATTTTTAAGAGCAGCATCTAAACTTTATTGAACTTTGTAACCCATTATCATGCACAGTACTATTACAAAGTGGAAACTCAATTTCTTATCAATGAATTGGCATAGCACAGAAGCTAGTGTGTCCTGTGAAGATTTCAGTATGTATATTTTGACTTTAGTGAGGTAGTTCTGTTTTGATGCATTGCTAAATTTTGACTAAAGGGACAAAGATCAAGACCATAGGCTGAATAACACTGGTACTGGTGATAATTGTGCAGGTAAACAAGATCTTGAGAAAGTAACATGAAATGTTAAATCCAAAATGGAATTAGGACTCTATTTTTACAGTCTGAAGAATAAGGCAGGATTTGGGAGAAAGGTTCAGTAATTCCAAGAGGGCCTAGATGTTTACCTCAATCACCTTTCATTCATTTTGCCTCATACAGAGGGACTAGATTTTTGTTTTCCTATCACCTCCTCACACACTATCTCTTATTCTGCACTGGTGACATAGAATTGCTCCTATACTCCCACATTTTATTAGAACAGATTCTGTGACTGACAGGAACTGAGTGTACTTGACATGGAGCAAAGCTGAAGAATGTTAGGACTGACATCCTTAATTAAGTAGCCATTTGCACTATTTAACATAGATCTACAATAAAAATAATTTATATGAGAAAAATATTACAAACAGCTTTTTCAAACAGCTAACATGAAAATAAAAGAGCAATTGGAATATGTACATGTGTTTATATATGCTAGCTCTATTTCATTAAACAATGTTAATTAGACTGGCATAATACTGACCAATGCCTTTTTACCAAAAAACATGATTAAAAGTCCTATAGACATAAATAAGCTAGTTGTGGAAAGGTGATTAAAGTAGGTATTATTAAAATGTAAAGTTTGAAGTAAAATGTCATATGTGGCTGCATAGAAAAGTAGGCTGCCTAGAGTACCTTGTATGTCATTATAAAGAGCTTTGTGAATATTTTGTATACAATAAGAAATAACTTGACAATGGCTCCCAGTTCAAATTTAAAACAAATATGCTTTCTGTTTTCTCTTGTATAATCTAATGTGGATTTCTGACTGTCTCTTGCAGTATCAGTCTTATACTCAAGGGAAGAAATTAGTCCCAGACTTGCCTGGTCTAGCTTTCTTTACTTTGTCTATCAACGTATATTCTACTGTGTATATTCCCTCACATCTCGTGGCCAAAGCTGTGTAGGTTATGACTCAAAATGTATCTCATTTAGAGTGTTGAGTTCAAATTCCATTGCAATTCACCACACTGCATAACATCACATACAAAAAGCCATTTATTGATCCAACTAATATCAATTGAATAGTTCCTGTATATGAGGCACTATTGTAGGCACATGTTATACATGAATGACCAAAATAGGTAGAATTTATTGCCCTTGCAGAACATATATCCTAGCATGCTAGGATTAGCATTAGCAGGCATGCTAATATTTAACAGAAAATAAAAATACCAGTGTCTGTCTCAGCACTGGGTGTGGAACACCCTTTAAACTGATTCTGAGATTTGTGCCAGTGTGTCCAGTATTATTCATTGCAGAGTCCAGCAGTAGGGCCAGGTAAGAACCAGGGGATTGGAAATGTACAAAACGTAGCCAATATTCAATTCACAAACCACTTGGTTTATTATACACAATTAGCACGCAACACAGGTTAGTCAAAGAAGGGAGAATAGGGGGTAACAAACCACCCCAAGAAGCCTGGGAAGGAGTCATCTTAACATGAACAGCCTTCTCATGCTGGTCTCAGGTCTAGCAGACAATCTTATGACAAGTATGAGTGGGAAGTCTTCTGCTCTGATAGAGCCCCTGGCAGTGTCCCTCTAGAACAATCTCAATGGATGGAGTCAGGTCCTCCAGCAAATATCCTTCAAGTCACTAAGCTCATGCCAGTAAGGTTTAACAGTTACATTCCAGGGAGTCTTATGTCTGTCAGTTGCTCCTTCCGTTCCAGGGAAATCTTTCCACAGAAATTACCAAAAAACATCTTTATCTAAATTAGCATTCTTAATTTATCATTCTAAGATACTTGCAGTCCTACACTGGGCATTTCAAAACAACTAATATGGAAGTTCACATTGGCCAGTGTGACTCCATCTTGAACTATATAACATAGCTTAAATCTTATGAGCTTCACACCGGATGAATAAGAATCATGACACAAAAGAAATCACATCATAACAAGTACTTTTGATATGGTGAGTTCATGGAGAAACAGCCTTGAAAACAGATGCCGTGATGAGAGAGAAAAGAGATGTTCCAACTGGCATCCAGTTTATCTCTGATGAGGTCTCCACTCAGCTTGCTATTTTTATATTGAGTGTTTATAAGTTCAATTGCCTGTAGTCAGTCTTCCAGAATCACTTTATTGAGTCCAACATCCATAAAACATATTAGCATTTACTCTGTGATTTCAAATGTTCTGTAGCTAAAGGCTGTCACCTAAATGTACTACTTGCAGTTGGTTGAAAATGTCTTTCTTGAAGGGAGATTCTAATAGTCCACCTCCATGATGTCACACCTATGGCATTTATCCTATATCCTTCAGTTTTCTTGTTCTTCTTGTTGAAGCAAGTCTCTGGACCTCAGTCTGAATGCCTTCTCTCTGAGTAGGCATTCACCAACTCATCGGTGGAGTGACACTTTCCTCAAATCTCGCTTTTTTAACTGCATTGGAGAAAATACACAAAACTTTTCTAATATATATTTTTAAATTTTAAGCACTTTTCTGTTTATCAGTACAAGCATACACTAACAGTAACAAACAAGTAACAGAAGTTTTAGGACCTTTCAATAATGTCAGAAAGACAATTTATAGTTCTTAATTCTCTATTAAACTAGAATTTTTTTTTTGTTTTTCCATTTCATTCCTTGCCAGAGGCACCCTAGCATAGCCTCACTATATGTCTTCATCATTTGTAGTCCCACCTGTATTGAAAACCTTGGGGTAATTTTCTCTATAAAGGTCCCTGTTCTTAGGTATTGGCCTAAAAGTCTATTCTTGCAAACCAATGAGTGTAATTTTCTTTCAGGTGAGTGATGTCATGAATCTACTGACAAGACAGTAGTTCCATCCTGCACAGCAATTAACCTCTTGGATTGTTACCCAAATGTGTTATTCTTCCCCTAATCTCTTCAATTTCTAAAATTCTGCAGTTTATTTGATTGTTTTCTCCAAAATTGATGCCCATTTTTCAAATTCTTTATGAACTATTCCCTCTATCAGTTATCTATAAGCCTTAACCAACTCTTGTTTTTCAGTCTGAACTCATACACCTCTAGAAAAGATAACTGGATTGTTTTTTAGCCCCTATTTTTTCATTTTTCATGGGGTTGTCTTTTATTTTTTATATATTTCATGATTTATTAACAAATTGCTTTTTTTCTTAATTGACTTTAATTATGGATTTCTGGGATCCCTTTGATGATTATAAATAAAAATATTACATTTTAACTCTGTGTCAGGTGTCAACATGAATTTGCCCTGGGTGTGCTTTTAACTTCAGAACTCAATATTTGCTAAGGACCCAGAAATGGCTGTTTACTTGGATATAATATTTGTTTTGGATTTTCTTAGGTAAGACTTAATAAAAACTTACTAGGTCTTTAATAAAATATATTGTGCTTTTACTACAATTTCTTGCTTATTACATACTTTCTCTCATCCTGTAATATATGGGTAATGTTCTGAAGTTTGCTTAACTTTCCAAAGGAGTTTGTTTCTTAAAGTGAATTAAAATGGGTACCTTGCAGGTAAAACAGCAGCCTAACTGAAATGTTCACAAAACATGGGTAAGAGGGAATGTTAATGGCTGTTTCTCAATGTTGAAGCTCAGAAATCTTAAGTACGAGCAAAGTAATCAATTTATTAGTTTACCAATATCACTGAGTCTAGCAAAAGTTGGTATTAACAATGGCATGTTGACAGATGAAGCTATGCCAGTACGTCTTACATGCTCTGCCAAGGAAGGATCTGGGGCATTTTCAATACGCTATTATGGTAGAGCTGTCTACAACATAATATGAGATTCTCCTAATGCAAAACTGATTAGGAAATTCAAAGCTGATCAAACTGGGATGTGATATTACTGCAACAAACATGGTAGCATTCTAGAAGTAAAATACAGAGTGGTCATTTTATTAGGACCAAACCATGAACATTTCTTCTTAGTATAATTGTAGTATTTTATTAGAGAAATGAATGAAAAGTAGATAAAGAGGATCTTCAGAAGAAATAAAAGAAAGTTAAATGTGAATATCATCAGATTTCAAAATGTCTTAAGTTAGTAGAAAGAGCAGAGCCTTTGTTATCAGCAAGGTTTCAGCTTAAATACTGATAAAGAAGTTATTCACCTTTGGAAATTAAAATTTTCACTTATAAAATATGAATAACTACCAAAGTTATAGAATTGTTGTGAAAATAAAATATTCACCATAGTAACTGGCAGATATTATTAAATTCCCAGTGGCTGAACATCCCAAATAATAAAAATAATAACATTTCATTACATAATATTTGCTCAATATTATACCAACATAAATATGACAGGAAATCTATTTATTATATTATAATATTATACTTATTATTAAAATAAAATATTATTTGTCGCTGTCATTTAGTCTCATTTTGGATATACAATATAATTGTATAAAAACCTTACACATCCTATTTCAGTCCAAAAATCATTTGGTACAATACTAGCATAATATAAAACTCAGTTGAGAAGGAAGCCTAAATTAGGAGATTTCCTGGTGATTTTTAATTTTAATTTTTAACCTGAAGCCTCCTCTGTCTCCTGACTCTCTCCTGCTGGACAGTTACATCTTAATATACTTGCCAGCCTCCAGTAGGCTGATGGACATGCAGAAGCCCTGAATGCTGAGAGCACGTTAAAAAAGTGAAGTGACTGTATATATGGTAATAGACAAGAGTAAACTCTATAAAGGAATGGAAAGTACATTCTGAATGCTGTTCCTTGGCAAGCTGTTTTCCCAGCATAGCTCTTTAGAGCTCTCTGCTGTGATTCACTTCTCTGTTATGTGATGCTCATGATAAGCAATGAAACGCCTATGAGTCAGCAATACAGAGTATTATTTAAAATGTTATAAAACACTCAGCTGTCTTAGCAGGCATAATGATGTACCAAGGCAGAGTACTAACAAAACGCCAAGAAGGCTCCGTGGCCTTGTAGCTTCATTATCTTGTTATCTGCATGTTCTTGACTCAAAGGTTGAAATACTGACAGAGAAGAGCAAAAATAGTGAGGGAACCAGGTTGCTTCGTTGCTCTCAGCATTAAGGGAATGCTGTCCTTAGAAACCCAACAAGATAAAAAGCTACCACAAAACTCCTAGAAACTTAATGGTGACTAATCATTTTGTTACATAATTTGTTATTATATTTACCAATATTATATTTACCAATATAATATTGTATTTATCAATTTTTATGAGAACAGGTACACATAAAGCCACACAAAATGAAGATTAAAGACCCATCAAGCACCATACAGAAATAGTGACTGATATTATCGTAATATAAGTGAATTTATCTTTTATTTAAAAAATAGAACTTTATTACCTTTAGATTAATTTTTTGTCAAACATATTTAAAACTGCAGATGATGAATAATAGTCGCCCAATACTACCATCACAGTGGCTGGAAGCAGAAAACAAGAATTGTAAAAATCAAATTAAAATAACTCTTTACTTAGTATAACTTTAAACAAATAAGCAAGAAGGCAGAGCTAATCAATGTTTTTTAAATGCTAGATTTGTCATCATGATTTGTATATCTGGACTAGTGTCATATTAATTTTAAATATTACTTTGGCAGAAATTTGATGTAATTGAAAGAGTGAACTTTAGGATAAAATAACATTCATAGGAAACATAGCTCCAACACTCAACACTAAAGGCTTTTTTATTTTTTCTTTTAAGAAAGCCATCTACTTTTCTCAGCTAGGATTTGTTATTGCATAAAATAGTGAAACTAATTCCTATTTTTTTAGGGCAGTTGTAAATTTTAGAAATATGCATACAATGCTTCGCACATATGAAATAATAAATGGAAACTCGTAACTTGTTTAAGAGGCGACCTTGACTGGGGATGAGGACATGGTTGTATGCATATGTCAAAACTCACCAAATTATACTTTTTAAATATGTAAAATTTATTGTACTTTAAGATATTTTACACTAATAAAGCTTCAAAACATCTATTTATGTGATCCGTGCACATTTTCACTCTTTTTTGAATAGTAAAACAGAATAGACAGTTGCTTCTCTTTCCTTTTCCGTCATATAGACATAAACATGACAATAAAATACTACATATTATTTATTGCTTTTTATTTACAAACACTTCGGGGAAAAAATTACTATTCACAGGGACTCTATGAGACAGGAAGTCAGATTTTTAAAATGTAAAAATTGGAGATCAGGTAATTTAAACAGTTTGTATAATACATGAGCCTCCATCAAATTTCCAGAAGCTGTATCTTGTCAAAATGCGTAATGTACCTCCATAGATTTTTCTGGTAAGTCCGACATTACTAAGTGTTCAACCATAAAAAAATTTAGGACATTTACTGCATTGCATGGAAAACATGGAGAAAATATCTGGTAATTATATAACAAAAAAAGAATAGCAAGGAATGATATAGCACTTAATTATATGTATGGAACACCGAAGACTGAAAATTTACCTATTCCTTCCTTCTCTCCCATTCCCCCCACTTCCTCCATCCCTCCCTCTCTTGCTATGTTTCTTTCTTTCTTAAAAAATAAGATAACTTGCATTCTCAAATTTCTTTGTGTCTACCCAGTCTGTTTTCCATAGAGATATTTTTCACTATTCTTCAAAAATAGTAGAGAACGAGAGAGAGGGAGCGCACACTCCCCCTTATCTGCGGTTTTGCTTTCAGAGATGTCAGCTACCCTTGGTCAACCATGATCTGAAAATTTCATATGGAAAAACCCCAGAAATGTATAAGTTTTAAATCATGCACCATTCTGGGGAGTGTAAAGAAATCTCGTGCAAACCCGGTCCGCCCACCTCGAATGTAAATCATTCCTTTGTCCAGCGTATCTACACTGTATCTGCTACCTGCCTATTAGTCATTTAGTAGCCTTCTTTGTTATCAGATCAACTGCCACAGTTTCACAGTACTTGTGTTTGAGTAACACTTATTTTACTTAATAATGGCCCGAAATCACAAGAGTAGTGGTATGGGCAATAGAGATATTCTCTTACTGAGCCTCATTTTAAAAGTAAACTTTGTCACAGGTGTGTATGTATAGGGAAAAACATAGTATACATAGAGTTTGGTACTATTCAAGGTTTCAGGCATTCACTGAGGGTCTTGGAGCATACTCCCCAAGGATAAGAGCGGGGGTGGCAGTTAACATACATATGTGTGTATACACACACACATAAATGAGTTTTGCCAATTCATCTTGAATCAAGCAACCATACTGAACTACCTCATATTCTATAAATTTCAACTATTTTTCTTGACATTTATTTAGATGTTTTATGCAGAGAATAATTTAACCTGAAAAGTCATAATTGTGGGCCATCCAATATTTGTTATAAAAATTGATGTTTCAACTCATTATTTTATTTAGCTGCATAATATACTATTGCATAGTTGTACAATAATGTATTTAATATTCCATACTATTGCATATCTAGGTGGTTTTCTAAAGTTTTTTAACAATAATAAGCTAAAGAAATAAACAGAGTAACTACAACAATGATTATTTCCTTAAAATAAATTCCTGAGAGTAGAATTGTTTAGTGGAAGGCTTTAAAAAAGATTTTCATACTTGTAGACTCACAGGCTTACCTCGTTTTATTGCACTTCTATTTACTGTGCTTTGCAGATAACATCCCTTCATAACAATGCACCAAAAAAGGGATCATTCAGTTGAAAAATGTTAAGGAAACTTTTTCCTTCCTTATCCTGCATATTAAAAGGGAAGTTTTTTTCATTTAGGATAGGCAGAAACTAAGCTTACACTCATTCAAGAAAATTAATTGATCACGTATCATGTGCCATTAACAAGCACTGTTAGAATCAATCTTGGAATTGTGCAGGGCCATGGAAATCTGTCCAAAAGGAATACCAGATATTATCACCTCTCCTCCACACCCCAAATCATGCTGCTAACAAACTTCCATTGTGAAAAAGAGAACTGAGCTGTATAAAAGTGTTTGGCATTAACCTTTGAGCTGTCCACATCTTACTGATATATATGAACGTTCCACAAGGGTCTTCTCCTATTATCTCAGACATTACTTGCATGTACTTTCCATACACAGATATCAAATCAAAGTTCCTACTGACTAATTCCACCAATATTTCCTCCATAACTTTTTGTGTTCAAGTTTCTATTATCTGGTAGATACATGTTCTTCCTAAGGAAAAATGTCTGTACTTATATTGCAGACCAAGATGTATTATTGTAAACTAATATGTTTCCAGAGTTTTGAAAGCAACACTTAACTACTTTGTGTTGTACCTTACAACAGAAACATATTAATTTGAACTAGAGGGCAAACTATCCCTGCTGCATGATGACTGCCAAGATACTTGATGGATGCACCCTGCATTTATCAATATTTACTCTAATATGATCTTTCTTTCTCTATAAAATTTCCAAATTTCTCTGAATTCAAATAAATAATAAATGGAACACATTTTTGTGCAGACCTTGTTCATAGTAGAATATTCTTGGATTCCATTCATTTTATTACTTCCCAATTTTAAAGTTAACATGATTCCATAACTAAATGTAACTAAATATTCCATAATTCCATAACTAATTCCATAAGTCTATAAACAAATCTAAATGTAAAAATAGTGTCAAATTACTTGTTTATCTGATTATCTGTCATTGTTTATATATCTCTGTTTAATTATCTATCATTGAACTGAGTTAAAAGTTCAGTGTTGTTTTATGGGGTTTTTTGGTTAATTAAATTAGTTCCCTGATGAACTGTCTATAATCAGTAGTCTTACATTACAAATTTAACTAAAATAGTTCAGTTCAAAAAATACTTTAGTGCTTATTATCTTTTTACTACTGTGTTTACTACTGGGAATATAAAAGTAAACACATCTCAGACCCTTTATTAAGTTAGGCATAGATTAGCTCAAGAAATATATGCAAGACAATAACATTCTATAGAAGTTTATAATAAAGACAAGTGAATAATGCATAAAATAAATAAGCAGTTGAAAATAGTTAATATTATTTCTGCTGTTTTTCAACTGAACTCATGCCATTTAAAAAATAATACAGTTTCCAACTGGAAAATAATCATTTTCCAATTGATTTATAATTATTTTCTAGTTTAAGTTTATAAATCACAACTGGCATTATTACTATGGAACATGAATTCATATTACATGAAAACAATACAGAAAACACAAATTTATATAATGCTATTGATAAATGAAAAATTTACTGAATATTGTATGTACATTAACCAGCAAAGTTTTAAATCTAAACTTTGCACATTAAAACTGCATTTCAGGTGTGGAGACATTCAGTGCAGAAAAACAAACAAATGACTACACCTTTTGGCTCAGATATTAGAAACAATTTGAAAACTAACTCAGTTTTGTCATAAAGCTATACTTTCTTCTCATGTTTTCAACTTTATATAATGTCAGCCTGATTAAAAGGCATTTATCTTGTATCTGAACTACTGAAGATGTTTCATTAAGAGATCAATGCTGGAGTATAATTTGACATAATTTTTCTCTATTCAAATATATAAGGGGTCTTCATAAAGATAAGCAAATGGAGAGAAGTTTGCATGCCCCCAGTGATAAACCATTTTTCTCTTGAAATGACATCATTTTTCCCTCAAATGCAAGGATTACTTTGCTGATATGAAAAAAGTGTTCATGAAAATCATTTGATTGAGACTTGAACAGTAATGTTTCAGTTCTATACCCTGAAATGAGATTAACATAACAAGCATAGATATGGTGTTTTCGAAATTTTTCTTTGATAGGTGTAATATAAAATAAACTCGTAGTAATACTCAAAAGAAGATACAACTAAGACATTATTTAATGCATATGAAGCACTTTTTAAACACCTAGAGAAAAGTAAGTACTTACTAAATGTCAAGAGTATTACTATTATTATATCAATGAAATAAAAGCACATGAATATAGACCATTTTCTCAAGATTTTGCAAACATTCTAAGGAAGTAAAAAACAGAAATAAATACAGTGATTTCTGACTTTTGTATAACCATTGACACAAAGTGATGTACTGGTACTACTATGCCCATTAGTAAAATATTAGAATACTTACACACACATTTATAAACAGCTACTGCTCTGAGCCCCAGCTGCCACAGTTTAGCCTGCCCCTGGAGGTCCCCATGATTTACCAATAATGGGATTTATTCCTTAAGAAGAGTTTCTCAACTCCACTACCAAGACCAGAGTCCTTTCTGATTGTTGGATGCCTATTTTACACCAGAAGTTGTTAAACATTTTGGGTTTTACTCCTGAATTTACAATATACCAGTATGACAAAGTGGAAAGTATATCAGAGCATGTGTTTTTGGATCTTTATTCTACTTTTAAAGTGAACAAAATTAGAGCCTTGTTTTCCTCATCTATAACAATGACCATAATTTTATATATCATTCAGATTTTGAAGATAAAATAACACTTTCCAGACTCCCAGGTGATTCATGTAAAGCAGTTCTCAATAATCAATTTATGTATTCCCAAATATTTAGTTTCTTTTGCCCAAGCACTTAACTGGCAGAAGAGAGGTATGATGTAACAAAACAAAACAACACCCAAAAAAGAGTTCCACTATCATGAACCTTACAGTTTCACGGGAAAAGAGATCAAAAAGAGGTAAACAAATTAATAACAACATGTTAATGAAAAGAGCTATGGTGATAAAACTGATGCTTCTGCATCATAATAGTGCATTGCCTTATTACTCTCACAATACAGTTTTTATCATAATAGTAATCACAACTCTTTTCTACACCCAAATTTGAATTATTTCAAGCTGATGAAATGTGATATTTTAATATGAAGCATTTAATCAATTGATGTTTCATTAATAGGACAAAGGAGAAAAACAGTAAGGTCTGAACTGGTCAAAAGATGAGTCCAGGAGGAGATACAACTTCAGAGGTATTCAGTATATTGACTCTTCTTCCTGCAGAAAGAGAAGGAGTGTAGAAGACGGATGGCATGATGAAATCTCATCCAATTATCCAAATTCTACTCAAACAAGAAGGGTCTCTTCCATACTATTCAGAGACCAAAATCATTTGTGGGGAGGTGGATATATGTCTTGGGCTAACTACAGAATAATTTTTAAAAGTTTGCTTTATATGACAGTGGATTCTAAAGGTGGAGCTTGAGCCTGTTGACCTCTGTCTATGTCAGTGAATGTAACCAAGTTAGCCTTTGCTGTACTCAGCTGCCCTTTAATTCAGTTGCCTGCGCTGATTGTTTCTAATCACATTTTAAGTAGATTTCAACTTGTTTTTTCCTTGAGCATGCCCCATTATATGGCCCAGTAGGTGGGCTTCTTTCTCTATGAAAATTTAACAACCCAGAATAAAGATAGGGCTGTCCTGAAATTAAGTGCCCAATTTAAGGAAAGTTTTTGCCGCTTTTAAATTTGTAAATGATACTGGCTCACAAAGGAAAAGGACATTTAATTCCTTCAGGTCCTCTAAACTGTTCTGTATAAATTTCATTAAGGTCCATGGCACTTTTTGGTCACTGAATTAGAAAGTATCCATGGAAATTGTGGGGATCTATGAGAAACATGGAGATCTAAGTAATAAATTTGATTTTTATCTACTATCAGTGGAATTTTGAATAAAATCATAAAGAGATTTACCAAACACACTTACAAATGTTGATTATTTCTGGAAAAATAACAATATCTAAAAATTATCAGAAGGATGGATTTCAAAAGACATGCTCTTGAAATTAATAAAACTCAAGTTGTCAAATCCTCTCAATTTAAAGATAATGGCTTCTAGTTTTTAAAAATCAACATTTATTTGGATGAAAGATACTTGGTTCTAGAGAATCCAAATATTCCCAAAATTCTTAAACCAGTCAAAGGTACAGTTAAGACATACTAAACTTGAAGACTGGAAGAAAACTGGGGAAAATAGAACACATTTTAAAATTGGCACTTACGTTGAATAATATTTCTTCTAATTAAAATATTCCAGCAATCTTTGGATTAAAGTTATCAAATCATTTAGAAGTAGCATTTTGTTTTTTAAATGACAATATAAAATCTGCTTAAAATTGATATTTCATAAACAGATTCTTATTTAAATTGAATTTCAGTGCTCATTATGAAGAAAATAAATTGTAGCAAATGTACTTATTTACATTTAATTTTCTTGATGTTGACATGTAATATTAAATCAGAATTGATTAGAATACTGTCAATAATATGCATTTTCTATGAATAAGCAACATAAAATAAAAAGTAGGAATTGTAAAATTGGACATTGTCAGAGGAGGGCTGTGAATTTCCCTACACTGTGTCTAAATTAAAGTATATGAATTTGAGAGGTGGGGTCAGGTCCAGAGCTTTCTTTTCTGTAATTCATTTTTGGCTCTGTGACACTAAAATAGGTTAGTAAATATTGATCTAGGCTTCTGTCCAAAGTTATCATTACCAAAAAGTGTTCTATGGAATACTAGTTTGTGGATATATTCCCGTTCTGTCCTCCTTCAAATAAAGACTCCTGTCAAGTAAATTTGAGATATCATACTATGCTTTCATATTAAATATTTATTTTGCAGCAACTTGCAAAAATAAAAACCTTGCTACACACTTCAGTAGGGAAATTAAGAATTGATTCTAGAAATATAATTTGGCATCAGATCTAGAATGCTTGAATGACTAGATAAAGAGGTTCAATTTAATTATGTGGGCAAAAGTGTACCATTTAAAGAGAGAGGAGTGATGGAAGTGATGTTTCCACCATCAGTTTTCAAAAAGAACTGCTAAGGAAGAGACTTGCTCTAGAGAGAGCCCAGGAGGTTACCGTAACAACTGAAGTCCTTTCTTTATTAATTTGATCACATCCAGATTTTATCATAAATACTTAACATAATATCTCCTCATTGGTGAGGTTTTAAGTTGGTCAGTACATTATAAGCTATCGCATTCTATTCTTTCAAAGTTCTCTGACTCTCTCATTCTCCTGCATTTCACTCCCACCCTCACACACACTGCTGCACTGCTCCAACTGCCTTAGTTGCAATTTATCCCATGCCATGAATGAAATGCCTATATCTCAATTTCATTTCTGGCCCCAGTTTCCCAATTTTGAGATCATTTCCTCTTCTTATTGACTTTTAGAGTAGACAGAATAATTTATTAGGATCAATTTTATCTACTGCTTTTAGAATTCTGTAACTTCAATAAGGTCATGAAAGGTTATTGATTCTTTATTAAAATGAATAAGCCCAATTTCCTCAAATTTTTCTCTCAAATAACATCTTTGATTCTGATACACTGTGTGCTCTGTTCACTCAAGGGTAATTATGCCATTGAGTAGCTATATGCCAAACAGTATTTTACAACATGTTCTAGCTATGTCCAGAATCACACAAAGATTCCTCTTGTTTAAGCGGAATTGCTCTAATAGAATATCTGCTATCTTTTTATCCATACATTAGGCTTTGGGTTCATGGGTATTACTGTAACTCTAAAATAATTTTCCTCTGTCAAGGTTATTAGCTTAAAGCCTGTTTAGCTGAAATTAGCAGATTTATTTCTCTAGTCTTTCTGGATTATAACTGTCTTACCCTGAATAGTGTACCAATTTACTTTTTATCTGTCAAAAAAATTTTACATGCTTTGCTGCATTCCCATTATTCAAGATAAATTGCAAGTATGCCATTTTTAAAATACCGCAATTTTTGTAAGTTTATCATAGATACTTTAATTGTAATAGCTTAAATGTAAAACATGAAATAGAATTATAAATGATTAATTCTATGAAAATATTTCTAATTTAAAATAACATTAGAGGTTTTTTGCTCCAGTTTTAGGTAAATGCCCTTAAACATCCAAACTCAATTGTTTTATAAATTAAGAGAGTATGAACTAGCAATGGTATAGCACTAAGTAGGGAAACACTTACTATGTGTTCAATATTTGTGTCAGATTATTCTCATAATTTTACCACAAATCTCCCTCAGCATCCTTCTTGCATGTAAACTCTGCTTTCAATAACCATGAAACCATATAATATTGATGGCTATAAGATATAATGGCAAGAAGAGGTGTTTTAAAAGAAGTCTTAAAGTCTTTTTTTTTTTGTATTTAATATATTTATTTATTTTTTAAACATCGATATTGGAGTATAATTAATTTACAATGGTGTGTTAGTTTATGCTGTGTAACAAAGTGAATCAGCTATACATATACATATATCTCCATATCTCCTCCCTCTTATGTCTCACTCCCACACTCCCTGTCCCACCCCTCTAGGTGGGACAAAGCACTGAGCTGATCTCCCTGTGCTATGCAGCTGCTTCCCACTAGCTATCTATTTTACATTTGGTAGTGTATATATGTCCATGCCACTCTCTCACTTCGTCCCATCTTACCCTTCCCCCTCCCCATTTCCTCAAGTCCATTCTCTACGTCTGCGTCTCTATTCCTGTCCTGCCCCTAGGTTCTTCAGAACCATTTATTGATTTTATTTTAGATTCCAAATATATGTGTTAGCATACAGTATTTGTTTTTCTCTTCCTGACTTACTTCACTCTGTATGACAGTCTCTAAGTCCATCCACCTCACTACAAATAAATCAGTTTCATTTCTTTTTATGGCTGAGTAACATTCAATCATATATATGTGCCACATCTTCTTTATCCATTCATCTGTTGATGGACACTTATGTTCCTTCCATGTCCTGGCAATTGTAAATAGAGCTGCAATGAACATTGTGGTACATGTACCTTTGTGAATTACGGTTTTCTCAGGGTATATGCCCAGTAGTGCGATTGCTTGGTCATATGGTAGTTCTAGTTTTAGTTTTTTAAGGAACATATTGTTCTCCATAGTGGCCATGTCAGCTTACATTCCTACCAAGGTTTCCCTTTTCTCCACACCCTCTCCAGAATTTATTGCTGGTAGATTTTTTGGTGATGGCCATTCTGACCAGTGTAAGGTGATACTGCATTGCAGTTTTGATTTGCATTTCTCTAATGATTAGTGAAATTGAGCATCCTTTCATGTGTTTGCTGGAAATCTGTATATCTTCTTTGGAGAAATGTCTGTAGAGGTCTTCTGATCATTTTTGGATTCGGTTGTTTGTTCTTTTGATATTGAGCTGCGTCAGCTGCTTGTATATTTTGGAAATTAATCCTTTGTCAGTTGCTTCATTTGCAAATATTTTCTTCTATTTGGAGGTTTGCCTTTTCATCTGTCTTATGGTTTCCTTTGCTGTGCAAAAGCTTTTAAGTTTAATTAGGTCCCATTTATTTATTTTTGTTTTTATTTCTATTTCTCTAGGAGGTGGGTCAAAAAAGATCTTGCTGTGATTTATGTCATAGAGTGTACTGCCTATGTTTCCCTCTAAGAGTTTTATAGTGTCAGGCCTTACATTTAGGTCTTTAATCCATTTTGAGTTGATTTTTGCGTATGTGTATGGTATGGGGTTAGGAAGTGTTCTAATTTCATTCTTTTACATGTAGCTGTCCAGTTTACCCAGCACCACTTACTGATGAGGCTATCTTTCTCCACTGTATATTTTTAGCTCCTTTATCAAAGATAAGGTGACTATAGGTGTTTGGGTTTATCTCTGGTCTTTCTATCCTGTTCCTTTGACCTATATTTCTGTTTTTGTGCCAGTACCATACTGTCTTGATGACTGTAGCTTTGCCATTTAGTCTGAAGTCAGAGGCCTGATTCCTCCAGCTCCATTTTTCTTTCTCAAGATTGTTATTGCTATTTGGGGTCTTGTGTTTCAATACAAATTGTGAAATTTTTTTGTTCTAGGTCTGTGAAAAATGCCATTGGTAGTTTGATAGGGATTGCAATCAATCTGTAGATTGCTTTGAGTAGTATAGTCATTTTCACAATATTGATTCTTCCAATCCAAGACATTGGTATATCTCTGCTTCTGTTTGTATCATCTTTAATTTCTTTCAACAGTGTCTTAAAGTTTCCTGCATACAGGTCTTTTGTCTGCTTAAGTAGGTTTATTCCTAGGTATTTTATTCTTTTTGTTGCAATGGTAAATGGGAGTGATTTCCTTAATTTATCTTTCAGGTTATTTGTCATTAGTGTATAGAAATGCAACAGATTTTGTATTAATTTTGTATCCTGAACTTTACCAAATTCATTGATTAGCTCTAGGAGTTTTCTGGTAGCATCTTTAGGATTCTCTATGTAGAGTATCATGTCATCTGCAAACAGTGACAGTTTTACTTCTTCTTTTCCAATTTGTTTTTCTTTCATTTCCTTTTCTTCTCTGATTGCTGTGGCTTAAACTTCCAAAAATATGTGGAATAATATTGGTGAGAGTGGGCAAACTTGTCTTGTTCCTGATCTTAGTGGAAATGGTTTCAGTTTTTCACCATTGAGAATGATATTGGCTGTAGCTTTGTCATATATGGCTTTTATTATGTTGAGGTAATTTCCCTCTATGCCTACTTTCTTCAGGGTTTTTATCATAAATTGGTGTTGAATTTTTTTGAAAGCGTTTTCTGCATCTATTAAGATGATCATATGGCTTTTCTCCTTCAATTTGTTAATATAGTTTATCACATAGATTGATTTGTGTATATTGAAGAATCCTTGCATTCCTGGGATAAACCCCACTTGATCATGGTGCATGATCCTTTTAATGTGCTGATGGATTCTGTTTTCTAGCATTTTGTTGAGGATTTTTTTTGCGGTACATGGACTTCTCACTGTTGTGGCCTCTCCCGTTGTGGAGCACAAGCTCCAGACGCGCAGGCTCAGCGGCCATGGCTCATGGACCCAGCTGCTCCGCAGCATGTGGGATCTTCCCAGACTGGGGCACGAACCCGTGTCCCCTGCATCGGCAGGTGGACTCTCAACCCTGCGCCACCAGGGAAGCCCTGTTGAGGATTTTTGCATCTATGTTCATCAGTGATACTGGCTTGTAGTTTTCTATTTTTTGACATCTTTTTCTGGTTTTGGTATCATGGTGATTATGGCCTCGTAGAATGAATTTGAGAGTGTTCCTCACTTCGCTATAGTTTGGAATTGTTTGAGAAGGATAGGTGTTAGCTCTTCTCTAAATGTTTGATAGAATTCTCCTGTGAAGCCCTCTGGTCATGGGCTCTTGTTTGTTGGAAGATTTTTAATCACAGTTTCAATTTCAGTGCTTGTGATTGGTCTGTTTATATTTTCTATTTCTTCCTGGTTCAGTCTGTAAGGTTGTGCTTTTCTAAGAATTTGTCCATTTCTTCCGGGAGGTCTATTTTATTGGCATATCACTCCTTCTTGTAATCTCTCATGATCCTTTGTATTTCTGCAGTGTCAGTTATTACTTCCCCTTTTTCATTTCTAATTCTATTAATTTGAGACTTTTCTCCTATCTTTTGATGAGCCTGGCTAATGGTTTATCCATTTTGTTTATCTTCTCAAAAAACCATGTTTTAGTTTTATTGATCTTTGCTATCATTTCCTTCATTTCTTTTTCATTTATTTCTGATCTGATCTTTATTATTTCTTTCCTTCTGTTAACATTGGATTTTTTTTGTTGTTGTTTTTCTTTCTCTAATTGCTTTATCTGTAAGTTTAGGTTGTTTATTAGAGATGTTTCTTGTTGTTTGAGGTAGGATTGTTTTGTTATAAACTTCCCTCTTAGAACTGCTTTTGCTGCATCCCATAGGTTTTAGGTCATCATGATTTCACTGTCATCTGTTTCTAGATATTTTTAAATTTCCTCTTTGATTTCTTCAGTGATCTCTTGGTTGTTTATTAGTGTATTGCTGAGCCTTCATGTATTTATATTTTTTACAGACATTTTCTTGTAATTGGTATCTAGTCTCATAGTGTTGTGGTCTGAAAAGATACTTGATATGATTTCAATTTTCTTAATTTTACCAAGGCTTGGTTTGTGACCCAAGATATGTCTATCCTGGAGACTTTTTCATGAGCACTTGAGAAGAGAGTTTATTCTTTTGTTTTTGAATGGAATATCCTATAAATATCAATTAAGTCCATCTTGTTTAATGTATCATTTAAAGGTTGTGTTTCCTTATTTATTTTCATTTTGGATGATTTGTCCATTGTTGTAAGTGGGCTGTTAAAGTCCCCTCCTGTTATTGTGCTACTTTCAATTTTCCCTGTTATGGTTGTTAACATTTGTCTTATATATTGAGGTCATCCTCTATTGGGTGCACAAAGTTTTACAATTGTTATATCTTCTTCTTGGATTGACCCCTTGATCATTATGTAGTGTCCTTCTTTGTCTCTTGTAATAGTCTTTATTTTAAAGTCTACTTTGTCTGTTATGAGAATTGCTACTCCAGCTTTCTTTAGATTTCCATTTGCATGGAATAAATTTTTCCATCCCCTCACTTTCAGTCTGTATGTGTCTCTAGGTCTGAAGTGAGTCTCTTGTAAACAGCATATATACAGATCTTGTTTTTGCATCCATCAATCCAGTCTATGTCTTTTGGTTGGAACATTTAATCCATTTATATTTAAGGTAATTATTGACATGTATGTTTCTATTATCATTTTCTTAATTGTTTTCAGTTTGTTATTGTAGGTCTTTTCCTTCTCTTGTGTTTCCTACCTAGAGAAGTTCCTTTAGCATTTGTTGTAAAGCTGGTAAGTGGTGCTGAATTCTCTTAACTTTTGCTTATCTGTAAAGGTTTTAATTTCTCCATTATATCTGAATGAGTTCCTTGCTGGGTAGAGTAATCTTTGTTGTAGATTTCCCCCTTTCATCACTTTAAATACGTTCTGCCTCTCTCTTTTGGCTTGCAGAGTTTCTGTGGAAAGATCAGCTGTTAACCTTATGCAGATTCCCTTGTATGGTATTTTTTGTTTTTCCCTCAGTGCTTTTAGTAGTTTTCTTTGTATTTAATTTTTGATAGTTTGATTAGTATTTGTCTTGGCATGTTTCTCCTTGGATTTATCCTGTGTGGGACCCTCTGTGCTTCCTGGACTGGATTGACTATTTCCTTTCTCATATTAGGGAAGTTTTCAACTATAACCTCTTCATATATTTTCTCAGTTCCTTTTTTTTTCTCTTCTTCTTGGACCCCTATAATTCGAATGTTTGTGTGTTTCATGTTGTCCCAGAAGTCTCTGAGATTGTTCTCAATTCTTTTCATTCTTTTTTCTTTATTCTGCTCTGTGGTAGTTATTTCCCCTAGTTTATCTTCCAGGTCATTTATCCGTTCTTCTGCCTCAGTTATTCTGCTATTGATTCCTTCTGGAGAATTTTTTATTTCATTTGTTGTATTGTTCATCATTGTTTGTTTGCTCTTTAGTTCTTCTAGGTCCTTGTGAAACATTTCTTGTATTTTCTCCATTCTATTTCCAAGATTTTGGATCATCTTTACTATAATTACTCTGAATTCTTTTTCAGGAAGACTGCCTATTTCCTCTTCATTTGTTTGGTCTGGAGGGTTTTTACCTTGCTCCTTCATCTGCTGTGTATCTCTGAGTCTTCTCATTTTGCTTAACTTACTGTGTTTGGGGTCTCCTTTTTGCATGCTGCAGGTTCATAGTTCCCGTTGTCTTTATGTCTTGTCCCAATGGGTAAGTTTGGTTCAGTGGGTTGTGTAGGCTTCCTGCTGGTGGGAACTGGTGCCTATGTTTGGTGGATGAGGCTGGATATTGTCTTGATGGTGGGCAGGACCACATCCAGTGGTGTGTTTTGGGGCTGTCTGTTCACTTAGTATGAGGCAGCGTCTCTGCTAATGGGTGGGGTTGTGTTCCTGTCTTGCTAGTTTTTTGGCATGGGGAGTTCAGCACTGGAGCTTACTGGTCATTGAATGGAGCTGGGTCTTAGTTTGTGGTGGAGATCTCTGGAAGAGCTCTCATCAGTTGATATTATGTGGAGCCAGGAGGTCTCTGGTGGTCCAATGACCTGAACTCGGCTCTCCCACCTCAGTGGCTCAGGCTGATCCCCAGCCAGAGCACCAAGATCCTGTCAGCCAAACCACTCAGAAGAAAAGAGAGAAAAAGAAAGAAAGAAAGGAAGAAAAAAGAAAGTTATTTAAATTTAAAAAAATATTAAAAATTACAAAGGAATTAAAAAAAGAAAAAAAGAAGAGAACAACCAAACCCCCAAAAAAGCACTAAAATGTACACTAAAAAAGAAAAAAATGGACAGACAGAACCCTAAGGCTAATAGCAAATAGAAAGCTATACATACAAAATCACACAACAAAGCATACACATACATTCACACAAAAAGATAAAAAGGAAAACTATGTATATATAAAAAAAGGAAGAGAGTAACCAAATCTATAAACAAATCTACCAATGATGATAAGCTCTAAATACTACACTAAGATAAACATAAAACCAGAAACAAATTAGATGCAGAAAGATAACTGCAAGTCTACAGTTGCTCTTAAAGTCCACTGCCTCAATTTTGGGATGATTTGTTGTCTATTCAGGTATTTCAGAGATGCAGGGTATATCAGGTTGATTGTGAAGATTTAATCTGCTGCTCCTGAGACTGCTGGGAAGAATTTCCCTTCCTCCTTTTTGTTCGCACGGCTCCTGTGGTTCAGGTTTGGATATCGCCCCACATCTGCATGTAGGTAGCCTGAGGGTTTCTGTTCCCCACCTAGAGAGGACAAGGTTAAAGTAGCAGCTGTTTAGGGTGCTCTGGGTCCCTCAGTCTGGGGGGAGAGAGGGGTACAGGATGCAGGGTGAGCTTGCATTGGCAGAGGCCGGCATGACGTTGCAACAGCCTGAGGTGCCCCGTGCATTTTCCAGGGGAAGTTGTCCCTGGTTCATGGGACCCTGTCAGTGGCGGGCTGCACAGCCTCCTGGGATGGGTGGTTTGGATAGTGACCTATGCTTGCACACAGGTTTCTTGATGGCTGCAGCAGCAGCCTTAGCATTTCATGCCTGTCTCTGGTGTCCACACTGATAGCCGCAGCTTACACCCAACTCTGGAGCTCATTTAGGTGCTGCTCTCAATCCCTTCTCCTGTGTACTCTGAAACAATTGTCTCTTGTCTCTTAGGCAGCTCCAGACTTTTCCCCAGACTGTCTCCTGGCTAACTGTGGTGCACTAGCCCCCTTCAGGCTGTGTTCATGCAGCCAATCTCAGTCCTCTCCCTGGGGTCTTATCTCTGAAGCCCAAGCATCAGCTCCCAGTCCACACCTGTCCTGAAGGGTGAGAAGACAAGCCTCTCAGGCTGGTGAGTGCTGGTCGCTACTGATCTTCTGTGCTGGAATCTCTCTGCTTTGCCCTCTGCACCCCTGTTGTGTTCTTTCCTCCATGGCTCTGAAGCTTCCCACCCTGCCCATCCCCTGTCTCCACCAGTGAAGGGGATTCCTAGTGTGTGAGAACTTTTCCTCCTTCACAGCTCCCTCCCAGAGGGTCAGGTCCCATCCCTATTCTTTTGTCTATGTTTTTCCTTTCTTCTTTTGCCCTGCCCAGATATGTGGGGCGTTTCTTGCCTTTTGGGAAGTCTGAGGTCTTCTGCCAGTGTCCAGTAGGTGTTTTGTAGGAGTTTTTCCACATGTAGATGTATTTTTGATGTATTTGTGGGGAGGAAGGTGATCTCCACATCTTACTCCTCTGCCATCTTGAAGGTGTCTCAGTCCTAAAGTTTTACTTTAACTGCTTTACATCTTTATTGAGGTCCATCTACATTCTGCTAGAGCCTCATTTTAAATGTACTTGGGGAAATTTCTGAGATTTGGTAGTTTCTTAGTGAATTTATTAGTAAAAAAGCTGTTCAAGTTCAGATTTCAGATAACCTTTGACCTTTCTTAATAAAATTTAGCTATTTCTCAAAACAAACTTTAAGGAAATTGTTAACGCCACAGGCCAGTTTTAATAAGTAGGTCAGTTATTTCCAGAGAACTAAGAAGCTGTTTTGCATGTGTGAAAACTATTGATCTTCATATACACTATGAGATTAGAGTGAGAACAGATTAAAAAAACAGATACAAAACAATATGCTTAGTCTGCAATTTTAATTAAACTGGGTTTTTCTTACTTTATATACCTTACTTACTGAGTCCGAAGAGTAAGAAAAACAGCAAAAATATGTCTATATTTTTATTATTATATGTTTATTATTTTAAGGCCAAGCCATCCTTGCATTTTATTTTAATACATTGAGTTAAATAACTTATTCAATAGATGGGTGAATAAATTAAAAAAAATATTTTGTTGCATTTTAACCTCTTAGGTATATGGGCACTATCTTGAATTGCAGTGTACTGTGCAGTGCTTCTGCACACAGACTGCTGAACTGAGGTGTTGAGCACAGCTATTTTGTATGAGGAATTCTGGTCTGAAGCACCAGGTACAAGGCCTCTGAACATTGCACCCTATAAGCAAGTGAAAATAGACTAAGCACAAAGGAAAAAATAAAAGTGTTCTAGATTTTGGGCATTACAATAGAGACAAGATTGCAGAGTAGAAGGACTCAGCTTCTCTCATGAAAACACCAAAATCACAACTAACTGCTGAACAACCATTGACATAAAAGACTGGAACCTACCAAAAAGATATTCTACATCCAAAGAAAAAGAAACCACAACAAGATGGTAGGAAGGGCACTTTCATGATATAATCGAATCCCATACCCACTGGGTGGGTAACCCACAAACTGGAAAATAATTATATCACAGAGGTTCTCCCACAAGAGTGAGAGTTCTGAACCCACGTCAGGCTCCCCAGCCTGGGAGTCTGGCATCAGGAGGAGGAGCTTTGAAAGCCAGCAGGGCTTTGAAAGCCAGCATTTGGCTTTGAAAGCCAGCAGGGCTTTAGTGCAGGAGCTGCACAGGACAGAGGGAAACAGAGACTCTATTCTTGGAGGGTGCACACAAGTTTTCACATGCACTGGGACCCACAACAAAGCAGTGACTCCATAGTAGCCTAAGCTAGACTTACCTGTGGGTCTTGGAGGGTCTCCTGAGGAGGCAGAGGTTGGCTGTGGCTCACTGTGGGGACAAGGACAGTTGTGGCAGAGGCTCCAGGGAATATTCATTGGTGTAAGCTTTCCAAGAGGTCGCCATTTTGTCACCAAGACCTGGCTGCACCCAACAGCCTGCAGGCTTCAGTTCTCACATGCCTCAGGCCAAACAACAAACAGGGTGGGAACACAGCACCATGCATCAGCAGACAGACTGCCTAAAGTTATCCTGAGTGTACAGCCACCTCTAAACACACCACTTGACACAGCCCAGCCCAAAAGAGAGATAAGGCACAGCTCCACCCACCAGTGGGCAGCTACCAGTCTCTCCCACCAGGAAGCCTGCCCAAGCCCCTGGACCAACCTCATCCACCAAGGGACAGACACCAGAAGCAAGAGAAACTACAAACCTTCAGCTTGAGAAACAGAGACCACAAACACAGAAAGTTAGATAAAATGAGATGTCAGAGAAATATGTTCTAGACAAAGGAACAAGATAAAACTCCAGAAGAACAACTAAGTGAATTGGAGATAGGCAATCTGCCTGAAAAAGAATCCAGAGTAATGATAGTAAAGATGATTCAAGATCTCAGAAAAAGAATGGAGGCACACATTGAGAAGATATAAGAAATATTTAATGAAAAGCCAGAAGATTTAAAGAACAAACAGAGATGAACAATACAATAATTGAAATTAAAAATACACTAGAAGGAATCAATAGCAGAATAAATGAGGCAGAAGAACGAATAAGTGAGCTGGAAGACAGACTGGTGAAAATCACTGCTGTGGAACAGAATAAAGAAAAAAGAATGGAAAGAAATGAGAACAGCCTAAGTGATCTTGGGGACAACATTAAATGCTCCAACATTTGCATTTTAGGGGTTTCAGAAGGAGAAGAGAAAGGGCCTGAGAAAATATTTGAAGAGTTAATAGCCAAAAACTTCCTTAACTTGGGAAAAGAAACACTCATTGAAGTCCAGGAAGCAAAGAGTCCCATACAGGATAAACCCAAGGAGGAACACATCAAGGCACATATTAATCAAATAGACAAAAATTAATGACAAAGAGAAAATATTAAAATCAACAAGGGAAAAGCAATAAATAACATACAAGGGAATTTCCATAAGGTTATCAGCTGATTTTTCAGCAGAAACTCTGCATGCCAGAAGGGAATGGCATGATATATTTAAAGTGATGAAAGGGAAGAACATACAACCAAGAATACTCTAGCTAGCAAGGCTCTTGTTCAGACTTGACAGAAATCACAAGCTTTACAGACAAGCAAAATATAAGAGAATTCAGCACCACCGAATCAGCTTTACAACAAATGCTAAAGAAACATCTCTAGGTGGAAAAGAAAAGTCCACAACTAGAAACAAGAAAATTACAAATGGGAAAGCTCACCACTAAAGACAAACATACAGTAAAGGTAGGAAATTATCCACACACAAGCATATCAAAACTGGCAATTGTGAGAAGAGGAGAGTACAAATGCAGGATATTGAAAATGTATTTGAAATTAAGAGACCAGCAACTTAAAAAAATCTTTAACATCTTAGGTTTCAAACCTAAAAGAATTTCAAGGAAGATAGAAGAATGAGGAGCAATTAAAAAGGAATGGAGAATAATGGGTTAAATAGAGTATTTGAACTGGAAATATATTAATTATGGCTATGCATCATGAGAATGACATAATTGACACCAAAAAGCAGAATTTAGAACTGTTACAATCAAACCAAGCAAACTTGCTTGTTGTAATTGTATTTTTCTTTACTGGAGACAAAATCTCTCATTCCCCAATTTAATATAAATCTTAAATTGAGAGACACAGTATTTGCAAGTAATATAAACCCAGTATGAATTATTAACTCAGTTACTTTACTGCAAGAAGTATTTTTTTTTTGCAAGAAGTATTTTGAAAGAGTATTTTAAATAGGACAACTAAGGAAGAGGGCCCCAAAAAAACAAATATTATTCTGTAATATGTTCACAGAGACAAGGTGTAGAAAGGGTGAAATTAACTTTGTGATGCCACAGTTTTTGCTAGCACCAGCCTGAAACACAAACCTGTTATTGTATTTAGTACCCTGCTCTTTTCCTATGAGTTTTTTTTTTCTCATTTAAGAATTTGTGTTAAAATACCTGTATACCCATCTTCCTGCATGTCTCCTGCTGTAGAAAAACAAACTAATAATAAGTTCCAGGTTTACCTAGAAATCAAAAAACATTTAGACTGCATTCAAGTGCCTATATGATTTAACTACAGATGTGTTTCCATTTCCAGTTAAGAGTATACATTCTCTGAGATTCAGTGGGAAAAGATGTGAGTTTCTATTAGGTCCATTCAGAACCTTTTTGCTTATTGTGATCTACCCCACTGTGCCATGGACGACCATTCATATTTTTCTGCTCATCACCTAAATACCTGGATGGATCCCTCAAAATAAAAACTTTCCATCATCTAATCATGAATGACCTCTATTTCATGGGACTGTTGTGAGGATTAAGAAAGACACAAAGGTAGATCCCTAATCCAGCACTGAGCACAGGATTAGTGACTATTACCTCTAATTTTGCTCTTTTATTTTTCTCCCTAGTTCTCCTTCTCTGTGTGAGAATAATTCTTTCTAATTAATATTGTGAAAATCTCCACATATTCAGTAAATCATCCTTTATCAAATAGTTAGTCTTGATCAAAATTTTTAACTTCCCCCAGCAGATATTTTCTCAAATCTGAGATACTGATAAAGTAAAGGGACTCCATCAACACAGAACTCAACAATGTTGCATATTTGAAAGTACTTAGGAGAGTGGATCTTGAGAGTCCTCATTTGGAGAAAAACAAAACTTTTGTAATTATGTATGGGGATGGATGTTAACTGGACTTATTGTTGTGATCATTTTGCAATACATACAAATATTGAATCCTTACATTGTACACTTAAAACTAATATAAAGTTATTTTCATTATACCTCAATTTAAGAAAGAATTCATGAAGTAATTAGCCCTGGGTCTTGTCCAGGGAAATTTACCATTAATGATAAAGAACTCTTAGAACATTTAGTTCTAAGTTACAAAGAGAGACATTTACAACAGAAAATCTTTCCCTAGTATAATATTTATTCTGAGAAACACAGCAAAGTAAAATTTATGATGAAGTGACTTCTGATTTCAACAATTTTATTTATTAGATCATTTGTTTCCAGTTTACTGCTAGGTTTTAAAAGATGTCCCCAAAGTGAAAAAAGGGGAGAATGCCTATCCATGGACTAGGGACTCTGCTATTTGTTCTGACACAGTGAGCAGAGATCCAAGTGTGTGGAAGCCAAAGGAAAGTGTAGGTGTGGGGATAAAAAAGAGAGGGAGAGAGAGAACTCAACAGCATTTGGCATCAGAAGTACCCAGATGACTACTGATGAGGAAGAGGGCATGGTATTGGGGAGTGTAAGGAGGAGTAGAAAATGGGAATAAGCTCAAGAAGTCCAAACCGTTGGTGTGCACATTCCCAATCTAGTTTACCTTGAGGCCACTGCATCTAGGGGATTTGTAGTGTGCTTATTTATTTGCATTCCAATTGCCTGGTAGGTAATTATTGGACTACAATAAAATTTTAAACACTGCTTTAGTTGCATCTCACAAAATTTTATATATTGGATTTTTATTTTCATTCAGTCCAAAATAATCTCTGATTTCCCTTGTGATTTCTTCTTTGATCCTTAGTTTAAAAAAGTGTTGTTTCATGTCCAAATGTCCAAGTATTTGGACATTTTCCAGACTTTTTCTTTTCAGTTATTAAATTCTAGTTTAATTCCATTGTGATTTGAAATATAATTTGAAAATTTCAATATTTTAAAATATGAGGCTTGATTTGTGGCCCAGATTATGGTCCATCTTGGTAAATGTTCCATATCATTTAAAAAAATGATGTCTTAAATAGTTTTTTGATATAAATTAGATCTGGTGGATTAATTGTATTATTTAACTCTTCTGTATCTTACTGACTTCTGGTTCTATCAATTATTGAGGAAGGATTGTTGAAATCTACAATAGTCATTGTGGATTTCTATATTTTTTTTCTTTCCGTTTTATCAGTATATTATTTACATTGTTCAAAGTTGTTATACGATGTATTTTATTTAGAATTTTTATAGTTTCTTAAATAATTGACCTCTCTATCATTAAGAAGTATCCCTAATTATCAGTTGTTATATTCCATAATTTGAGGTCTACTTATTATTAATTTAAGCATTCCAGTCCACTTTTAATGACTGTTTTGATGGTATATCTTTTTACATCTTTAACTATTAACCTCTCAATATCTTTATAATTAAAATGTGGTTTTAAAAAAAAATGTGGTTTTACAGACAGCATATATTCGAGTATTTCTAATACAATTTTACAATTTCTAATTCTAATTAGACTGTTCATGCTTACATTTAACATAATTAACAATACAGTTGGATTTAAAACATAATATATTGCTATTTGTTTTCTTTTAGTTCATCTGTCCTCTTTACCTTAACTTTTTCTACCTTCTTTGGATGAATTTTTATGATTTCTTTCTGTATTTTTGGTTTTTAGATAAACCTTTATGTTTTAATATTTTGGTGATTGTTTTAAGGTTTGCAATAAACTTCATTAAATCATAGAGCATGCCTTCCAATATTAGTATATACTCAGCGTTGAATTCTGTTTTTTTTGAAGATTTTGTGTTTTATTTCTAGTATTCATTAAAGTTACACTTGCATAAAATTAGACATAACACTTTCAAGTTTTATTTTTAAGTTGTTTTAAAATTATACTCAAATAAAGTCACTTCAAAGTAATTTTTAAATACTATATCATTACAATATCTTTTCTAATTTTCCCACCACGAAGTGTAATCTCTCTTCCATTGAATTACCACTACATGTCATATTCAGAAGGTTTAAAAGCTGAAATAAATTATATTGATAATTGTATGAAGATAATAAAACGAGCTGGAAAAGATGAGTTGAAGTAGTGAATATGGAATCAAAAGTTGTTATATCTAGTTCCCAGTCTAAAACTTTATTTAATTGATGATTTTCTTTGAATTTTTAAAAAATCATACTATCTATTTTAGCTATTTATCTGTTGTTCTTAATACCTCCTCTTGTCTATCCATGTGTCACCCCACACACACTTATAAGCATAATTAATGATTTTTAATGGCTTGGAAGTTAGAGATACTAATACATTCTTCATTGTATCACATACATATCTATATCTATATTTATATATCACTGGAACCAGACAGTTATTACTTGATGCCATTCCTTCCAAGGGAAAAATGCATATTAGTTGACCTAAACAACTAAATTAAGAAGATAGAGAACTTTAGCAATTATGATTTAGATGAAAACTGTATAAATTTTGTTCCCATCTTCCTATTGAACTGAAAAAATATGTAATTGTTACATATTATGTTTGTACACATATACATACATACACTTTTATTACAAAAACATAACTTCTAACTTCTGCCACAGCATGTTTAATTAAGATGTTTTCTCAGCATGGTAAATAATATCTGTTATATAACTATAATTCTTACATATGACTTTGTATCTTGCCTATGATTGATTGAATTCTCATAATTTATTTGCCATTCAATTGTGTTTAACTGACTTTTTTATCTTGATGTTTTCAATTAAATTCCTAAAGTGAGGAATGGAAGATGAAAATTAGAGTAAGCAGCAGTCTCTCAAGATTATAAAAGCCCTTTGCAATAAAGTGCATATTACTTTTTTCAGAATTATATTCAATGAGTCATAGAATGTTTCTCTCCTTAGGGAACTAGCTTTTTCTCTGATTTAAGTGGTTATTAGAGTATCAGGTGATCATTGCTTCACATCCACAGTTCTGTTTTCATTTTATTTCACAGATATCTTGGTTCATTCTGACACAAAAGTAGTTAACTGGACCCAAACCTGCATCTTACCTGCAAGGTAGACATTGCTTACGGAGAATATGCAATTCCGTGTTTCTTCATAATGGAGAATTTAAGAGGATATGTATCTTCCAAGGAAATTCATTTCTTTCTGCAAATCCACCATCTTATTTACACTGGACTAATACTTATTTACAGCTGGACTAATACTTTTCCTCATTCTCAGTGTGCCCTCTGTACACACCCTATTTCTTGTGTTGAATTGTGTGAGAATGGGAAGGACAAGGATGTGGGGAATGAGGTTGTGAACTGAAAGAGAGAAAGATTAGTACCAAGGTCCTTCTAAACCTATGCGTTTGCACTCCAAGATCCTATTCAAGTCACTCCTGAAAACCTTCTACTTTATACATTTGATTGCCAGGCATGCAGGCAGTGTTTTCACATTTTTGGACTAACAGGCAGATTGATACCAAGATGCATCAAATCTATGTGTGCTTCCAAACCACAGAAAAGCGGAAGATAAAACATAGGAGAAATCGATATAGATTGAATAAAGTATGTACATATTACAGTACCCTGGGCATTGCCTTCTTTCCTTTAAGCCTACTCCTTATATTCCCCCTTCCCTTCTACTGCTATTGAGAAACAGGTGTTTCATGCCATTGAGAGCTCTGAATAAGTGAGTAAAAATCATTTTCAGCTTCTTAAATGAGAGTTAATACCATTTTCACCAAACCAACACCACAGACTATTAAAATAAAAAGGCAACAAAGCACATTTAAGAGTAGGAAATAGGGGAAGAAAAAAACATACAAAATTATTGAGTTTAGGGAATCAACCTATAACACCACATGGTCAAGGCCAAATTTCTTCTTCTTTTTAAAAATTATATTACCATTTCTTCATATGTAAAATATATACACAGAAATTTTATGAGCTGGTCTCAAATTATAACCAATACTTGATTCTATAAGGAAATATCTACTTAAGAAGGAAAAGATTCAGCATCTGGAAAAAGTAGTACTGATGCCTTTCAGTCTCCTTTTAAAGATGGTTACTCATATCCATCATTATCTCAGAAATATTTCCATCTTAGTATAGGCAAAAAATGGGCTCTTTTCCATTTTCAAGAAGTAAACCCCACATTGTTTATGTATTATGAGTGACTCAATTCTTTGGCTGCAGTTTGTTGGATAAGGGTAGACTCGGTCGGGGACAACAGAATTTTTGTTATCAGGCTTGAGAATTGAGCATAGGCTATTCTAGCTTAAGAGACTATGTGACATTAATGCAAATTTGGGGCTCTGGATGTGTCATCTTCTGAATATTGCATGATCTGGAGTTCAAGAAAACATGTCTGAAGAGAGGAGGATAAATTAGATCATCATAGAGAAATAACTGGGTTTCTTACAGCTTTTTACTTTCATTTTCTGTTCCCTGAAAAGTGTCTATATTCTTCCTTTCTTATGGTTAAAATGAGGTATCCCTAAACGTTTTTAATAATCAACTACTAATGCACATTTTTAAATTATCTTTTTTGTTGTTTATTTCAAGTCAATTTCTTTTTCATATCATATCATAAAGCATCACATAAAAGGATGTATCTGGCCCAGCTATTACTACATGCTTATTAATGGTGGAAAATAAGGGTTCGAAAAGTAAACAATTTTGTTTATGTAGTTACTTGTTTTCCAAGTTTTCCATCTGATACAAGATAGAGTCTAGACTATTGTACTGGATGTATTTGTAAATGATGGAATCAGAATTTCTGGGTTTATAGGTAGTTTCTGCAATTCAACATATGCGCTTGGGCTTAGAAAGTTATTTAATCTCTGTATACTTGCAAGTAAAATGGAAACATAACCATACTTACCTCCTATGGTTTTTACTAAGCTTAAGTGTGTAAATAGTTAATGCATGTAAAATATTCAGAAATTTTAGCTATTATTATTTCTACCTGATTAAATCTAAGAGAAAGTTAAGTGGTAGATAAGAAATACTTTATCAGGTCTTTCTTCTGAGAAAGAAATATAGTTACAGCTATATTAAGGATCTTGTTGCTGGTTGCTTTGAAAAGACTAATTTCCAATACTCTTCAATCTCAAGTTTATCATAAATTGTTAATGAAGTTAAGTTTTTAGTCTTACATTTCTACATTATGTTCACAACAAAATATTTTCTTGATTTTGTTAACTTTGGATCCTTCAGGTATTCTTGATGGCTGTAATGTTCAAGTCTAACTACCAAAATAGGTGATAATAATTAATCCTAAAACATCAACTTGTTTCAACTGAAAGTGGCTCCATGTCATGGTGAAGTTTAAAAAAAAAAAACCTAAATTTTCTATAAAAGACACTTAGTAAATCAATTTACTGGCAGTGCAACTATCCATGTAGAGAACTGAGATTAAAGGTTAGATATGTTATCTCTTGTCACTGTTGGCAGCTTCAATTCCTCACCTCTTCACCTTATGGACTGCAATATGACATTGTTGATAAACAATTTCCTCATTTCTGAAGGCTTTATATTGTGATGGCATGTCGGGTTCAGTCCTTTCAGAAAGTTAATACTTTGAAGTTGGGCTTCTACATGCTCTCTGAGTGTCACTTTTGTCTATAGCACTTTCAAGCACCCTTCCTCAGCTCATCATCAGCTAACTGTTTAGCTTTCTGCTATCATTCTTTCACTGCCCAGTTAAACAAAACTGAGTTTTTCTTTTTTTTTTTAATGATATCTTCAATGTGAATGACCTTATTGTTGAGAAGCTTGCCTTGTCACCTTATATTACATCCTGAAAGAAGTAAACACTGTTGAAAATTTCAACAAATACACACTCATATATCTGTAACATGCACAAAAAGATGTGCAATTAATGAAACTCAATTATTTTTAAACTTTTAGACTGCTCTCATCATTAATGCTGTATTTCAAATTTAGAGCTATTGATTACACATAATTTGTACTTAATAATTATTCTACATATTTTGGGTTGTTAAGGGACAAGTTTCCAGGAAAGAAATAAAAGAATAGAAAAGAAAAAAGAAAGGAAGGAAGGGACAGGACCTCCCCCATACAAGACAACACAATCTGAAGTGGTCAAAATATATATCATTCTCGGCAGTATGTGTCTTTTCAGTAGAATCTTTGATGAACACTCTTTTTTTCCACTGGTGGCTCTGATGGTGGGACCACATGTATTCTAAGTTCACTAATTTTTACTTTGATATAAACCAAGGGGCACATACAGGGGAATGTTTTCATGACCAGACTGCTTTTCAGTCCTCTCATTTGAAATTTACTTGCAGGATCTGGCCTTGCCTCACTTTTCAGAACCAAAGAGAGGATTTTATGGATCTCTGTAATCAGTACTGAATTACTCTAGCTACTAATATGATGTTGATTTTATTTCTCAGTTTTGATAAATGGGCTACTGCCTCATTTCTGAGCTACTTTTTCATTGTGTCAGACCTGTTCTTATAGCTACGCATTGGCCTAGATATTTGTAGTATATATCCATTCATATAACCTCTAAAAACCCATTGACCATCCCATACTGAGGACTTTTGTTAATTATGCCAATCTCCCTCTCAAGGACTGAAGTCAACCTACATATGATTTGATGTCTTTAATATACATGTTCAGATAGCAGGTAGTTAGAAATTTTGATTCCCTTGACCACAATTGCATGATTGACATTCTCCTTACATGCTCCGTTTTACTGGAACCAATAAATTAATGTGAAGTGGAGCTTAATCTATGACAAATAATCCAAAATTCTCTTCTTGCAGAGATGTTGCTGTAAAATGAAAGAGATAAATTAACAGACACATAATTACATAATATAGAAAAGAGTTAGGTAAGAATTCCAAATGTGTTATGGGAAAAGTTAGGGGGAAAAAGGAAGATAAAAATATACCAAACTATTTGGTTTCTAGAAGGCTTCAAAGGAGTCAGTACTATTTGCATGTAACTCATCCCTTTGATTGATTGGGTTAAAATGAAGAAACTTCTAGATAAAAGAAATAAACTTTATGAAAGCATTGATAAAAGAAAAGGGAAACAAGTTTATAATAGTAAATATAGTGGGGTTGTCTGTATTTTATATATTATATGAATATTTCATTTTAAATTAAGACCTAAAATAGAAGTTGGGAGCTGATTTGTGGTTAATTTTGCATATGTCCAAGTTTAATTTGAAATCCTAGGTTAGTTGCTTTTTTCTTTTCTTCATTCATAATTGAAATCTAACATAGGACATTCCTCAAGAAATGTAGCTAAAAATAAATGTACTGGTTGAGGGAGTAGTGTGTCTATTTGCATCTCTCATTTCTGAAAATGATGCCCTGTGACACCTGTGACCGGAAGCCCTGTGGCTTCACAGAGAGGTGTTTGAGAACCATGGCTTTACTATGTGAAGACCTTCAAATGATTCTGAATAGAACAGGTGTATGGGCAGTAGCTTTTTTTTTTCAATGTTCCCAGAAGAAATATGAAGAATAAAATGGGGCAGTGGCTTAGGGAAAAATCAAAGATGGTCCTGGCCCTGAAATATAGACCAATATTTCTTTTGCATATCTGCCTTTATAGTTAGGCAGAAAAGTCTATATACAATTTTCAGAAATGTAAAACAATTTTAATTACAACCTTTCACAAAGGGTGTTTACTAGAGATCTCTTAAAAAATTTGAACCCTTGAGACCAGGATTTTCAAAGCATAAAAGCATATCTGTTATTCAGTGCTGACTAATTCAATTGAAAATTGAGAAATTAGAATGCCAGCAGATCTGATGAAACTGGCTGATGTATCAGGCAATAGGTTTATAATCATCATACATGTCTTTGTAATATCTTTATTCCCTTTGTACTACTAGAATCAAAATTCCTGATTTCATCAGTATTCCTGAATGAAAAATAATGGACTCACACATAAACATAAGTTAAAATACATGTTTAATTCACATACAGAAATAAAGAAGGCAATAAACACAAGCCTTGATCTTAAAATTTGTGAAGGTTGTTTGAGTAAAGAGCATGTGAGGAAAAGCATAAGAAGGAAAAGTTGAGGTTGCTTAGTTGTAGAAACAAAGTTGGAAGGATATCATCAATAGAAACTGCATGTAGGTGGGGAAGCAATCACAGGCTTTGTACTAAGTCTAAGGTAGTCAGAAATGGAAGCCTTTCTGTTTGTCTTATTCACAAAGGGAGAAACACAACAAACATTTCCACCAGTTATCACAAGAACACACCTAGACAAGAGGAAAGTCCTTTGTACCAGCTCTGTGTATACATAGTATGTACTATATATATTGAATATATACTACATATATACATTCTGTACATACTGTATACATATACATATAGTGCTATAATATAGATAGATGGACAGATAGATACTGAATTCATAATCCTCTAAAGTTTGCTGTGTTTAGCTGTGTGCTTTGTGTTAAGTTGTTGTTACTTAATTATATAAAACATAAACCTGCTGAGAAACATCCCCAAACCAAGATAACTTCAGTATTATATTGTCACCAGTTCTTGATAGAGCAATCTTGTATAAGCTAATTTGCTTTACAGAGACACAAATCATAAAATCAGATAGGATACATAACATGATATAGATTTCTTTTCCTGATTTCTGGAACCATATTGGCCAAATTCTATTTAAAAAAAACATTTTGATGCCCATTAAATTCAATTGATAAGTGTGAGCTTTGCATGCACATACACTTTAGGTTTCTGTAGCATTTTCAGAATCCATTTTCTATCTTCACTAAATTAACACAATCTCAAGTCACTTAATTTCTGTTAGACTCAAGTTTTTCTTGCTAAAATGGGGAAAGTAAGAGGAACAGTATCAATAATAGGTCATACTAGTAAAAATATGTTCTAGATACTTTACATTCATTTATTGCATTTTTAATCTTCAAAACAAGTCTATGAAGGCGGTGCAAAGGTTCATTTCATAATGTAGATACCAAAGTTATATAGGGTATAATACCTCAGTTCCACCTTACTTTTTTGAAATGAAAGTCCCTTTTAACCACACAATGGTTCTATAATGCAAAGGAATTGTCTTTTCTTCTGTAGCTTTGTTCTTAGCTCTTTAATGGTCCTTTCAGGAAGGAACGATAGAACACTGGGGCTTCTAGAACCAGCATAAGTGAGGTAAATGCCTTATGTTCCAATAATTCATTTTATAATTTGGACCAGTTACCCTAGAGATTATCCCAAGAGACTTCTAGTCTTCAAAGTTGGAAACCTCTCAAAGTAATTAAGATGACTTTCCAGAACAGAGTAAAGGATGTCTGGTACTTTGAAAGGCAGAAGAAAGTGGATGAATCCTGGAGGAAGAAGATTCCCCAAACTGGAAGCAGTGAAGAGGGCACAGATTGAATGCATGTCAACACATGTGTACTAAATACCAGTGATTTAAAAACATAAGCAAAAACTATTTAGGGAGCAAAGTTACCAGTGAGGTTGGCTCCTTTTAGAGCGATGCTTTAATTTTCTATTGCTGCTGTAACACGTTAGTATAAATTTAGTGTTTTAAAACAACACAAACTTATTATCTTACTGTTCTAGAGGTCAGAAGTATGACATGGGTCTCATTGGGCTAAATTCAAGGGTCAGCAAAAATGTGTTTCCTCCAGACTTCTAGGGGAAAATCTCTTCCCTTGCTTTGTTCTGATTCTAGAGGCTGCCTGCATTCCTCAGTCCATGGTCCCTTCCTCCATCTTCAAAACCAGCAGCGAGCATCTTCAAATTCTCTCTCTCTGTCTTATTCAGGTTCTGACATTAACTTTTCTACCTCCCTATTCTACAATTAAAGGACTCTTAGGATTACATTGGATCAATCCACATAACTAAGGATAAACTGTTATAAGATTAGTTGTTTAAAAACTTTAATTCCAAATGTAATGTAATAGAACATATTCACAGGTTCCAAGGAGTAGGGCACAGACATCGTGGAGTAGGAACATTATTCTATTGTCCACAATGAGTAATCTGGAATTCGACAATATTTTACAACAACAGTAGCTCTTTATACCAAGGATAGTGTATCAGGGAGCCTCCCAGTTTTTCCTGGATCACTTAATTCTTAGGCTTGGACAAAGAACATGGAAGGAAGAGAATGCCTTAAAAAATCCATGGAAACTTTGGTATATATGACTTCAATCTAGATCTAATTTGTTGCAGGAAATAAATAAAGACATGACATTTCTTGCTTTATGTATAGTAGAAAAATTCAAGTCTGCTTATAAAAATTAGATTTGTGACCTCAGCCTTGTCTACAACTACTCCTTCATTTACAATACCAAGGAGAGTTCTCAAGTGTATTTTATGGAATATCTAGTTTTTTAAGGAATTAAAGATGTTTTTGACTGTGCAGTTTTGAGACTAAATATGTTGGAATATTGTATGAAAACCAGCTTCTTGAAACTATAATTCACTGGAAAATTTACTGGATATCTACTTTGTACAAAGGAAATTAAGATTAAGAAAGATTAAATGCTTGTCTGAGATTGAGTAATAAGTTACAGAAATGGCATTCATTCACAATTTGTTTCTAGCAAAACCCATGTATTTTAAACATTATACTGTTTTCCCCCAAATTGCATCATTATAAGTAACATACAAACTCCATTTAAAAACTCTGTTCCTTAGAGAGAGACCTCAATTTGGGCCCTAGGAAGCTGTACTTTCACAGTCACCTTTGGTACGTATTCTTCACAGGTAATTTGAGATAATTCCATTAGGCAGCACAATCGCCCTCATTCCTGGAAAATGCAATTCTGCAGAAATACATCTTGGTGTAATTGCATTTGGAAGGGGACCTTTTATAGAATTAAGATAACTGAAAAATCCAAATCCACCATTTTCAATAATTCTAAATCCCCAAATTCCAACTGGAAACCCCTATACATTACAGGAAGGGGCCCACTCCACAGAAAGTGTTTCACACTTTATAAAAGTGGCTGTCCCTATCATGGTAGCAAAGTGTTATTTCTAAAAACATTTAGTTTTTAATATATGGGATCTCCAAGTAGCCATATCAAAGTGGCATGAAGCCCAATTTTCCATCTCTCTGATAAGCCTATTCCTGAGAGGCTGCCACTGAGCTGTCAATTTCACTATTTTCCCACTCTCATAGGCAATGTCACATTGCCCACTAAGGAAAACAATCCCCAAACTACTAAAATTAATGTTATCTTTACACTGCTGTAACAAATGAATGGATTTTCAAATAGAAATTATACAAGGAAAAATGCTTTCAGAACAAGACCACATTCTGCAAGAAAAATGTCATGCCACTGTTTATTTGTCTGACCAATGCATACGCTTCTAGAAAATAGAGTTTATTATAGAGAAGTGTGATGGGCCTTTGACAGACACTACAACAAGAGCACTGTTAGAAAAATGTTGCTTGGTCAACACAAATAAATTATTTGTCAGGGAGACTAGTGTAGATGGAATGACATTCCTCTGTTAGGCTTGATTTTATGACTAAATTTTGAGGTATTTTAGTCTTTATTACCCACAGTAAAATATAAGCATGATTGTTAAATTATATTAATTATGCATATCAGAATCCACAGGTATACACTAATAAACATTCTTTGAAAATGTCAACAGCATATTTTTCTCCTTATGTAAAAATGTTTTCTTGAATATCAATATTAAAATACATTTTGTAGGATGTCAGTTAATTGCTGTGTTCTTGTATTAGGGAGAATTTTCTATCTCACACATTTTTTTTTCCAGTGACTAACCAGACACGCTCATTTTAGTCTTATCTTCAAGTCTTAGATAGGTTTTGTAACAAGAATATAGAGAGCAGAGGTCAAAGGTAATAAGTGGGGCAAAAAATTTGAAAACTCCACATTTAAAGTTGTGAGGGAGTCCACCTCCAGTTCTGTTTATAATTAATTATTGGTCCTTTTGGTTAAGATAGACTTCTCAGGATGAATTTTTATTTGCCTCTCTCATATATCTCATATACATAATTCCATTCTAACGTTTATTAAAAATCTAGTATTTACCAGTCTCTGTGCTAAATTCTTTAAATGTTTCCTTTCACTTTATCTTCACAAGGAACTGGTGAGGTAATACCATAGAGTGAATGTTTGTGTCTGCTAAGAATTCATATGCTTAATGAAACCTAATACTCAGCCTGTTTGTATTTGGAGGTGGGGCATTTGGGAGGCGATTAGGTCATGAAGACAGAGTCCTCATGAATGAGATTAGTACCCCTATGAAAGAGGCCGCAGAAAATTCCCTTGCTCCTTATGTCATGTGAGAACACAGTAAGAAGATGACTGTCCATGAACCAGGAAGCAAGCTCTCACCAGACACCAAATCTGCCTATCCCTTGATCTGTGTTGAGTGTTACTCAGGCTTAGGGATGTCTCAGTTAAGAGGGAGAGACAAAAAGAGAAAGTTTTTTGCAATGTAACTGGAAAATAAACTATTGTCATTAATTCCTGGCCATTAGTATAGGGGAAGAAGAAACATTAGATATAAGAAGAGTGGTCAGGAGTGAATTGCAACAAATACCAATCTAGGACAATTTTGTTATCCTTTCATGGTTATTTCCTTTTGATACCTTTTATAAAGTGGATTTATAAGTAAAAGAGTGTACTCAGTCTTAAGGCTTTGATAAACATTGCCCAGGTTTTTCTATACCTGTTGGACTAATTTATATTCCCATCAGCAGCACACAAGATAACTCTATTCCCCCTTACACAATTGACAATATTGGGTATGTTCCTTTTTTACAAAACATGTAATTTGAAAGAAGTATGGTACATCAATGTTAGATTTGTGGGGTTTTTTATATTTATGAATTTGTTTGCCATTTAAAATTCTTTAGTGAATTCAAGTATATATAATTTTTATGATTATATTTTTTCTTAAAAATTTTTAGTAGTATTTTACATAGGATACATAACCTTTTGTCCTGTCATATAATTTGCAAATTATTTTTCCAATTGATTTGTCTTTTAATTTTATAACTTTCAGTCTATAACTGTTATTTATAATAGCAAACCTAAAATGTCAAGTTTTACTTCATACTTTCTTCTTTTGCTCTTATAATTGGAAATGATTGTTTATATACAAAGAACAAAGATCCTATTATATGGTTTTCTTCCATTTTTGTTTAAAACAATTGATACTAGTTCTGATCTATATAATTTATGGAGTGCATAAATATGTGTGGACATATTATGGGGGTCATTACAGTTTGCTTTCAAATCCAGCTTTTACCTTTTACTTACAAAATTCATTCACTATATTTCTTTGTCAGCTGGCTTCTTACCTTAAAGGACCAACTGGAGCCACTGGTATGATGTTAGTATATTTATTTCTCTGCTATTTTCTCTATTTCTATGCCTCTTTATTAAAAAGAAAAGTTGTAATCTTGTATTTTTTTTAATGTAAAATTGTTTCTTCCACACTACATATAACAGAGGTTTCTCAAAGAATATGAAATTTGGAGGACATAATGCTCTGGGTTCCAGTACTTGTGCAATTTTGTCACTCTATATATTTTTATTCTGTTGGTTATTGTAATTAATTTCAGGATACCATTTTTAATAGAAGTCTTTCTGTAGGACTTTAATATTATTTTTAAAAAAGAGAAGATGGAAACATAGCTTTTACAGAGAGAAACTTACTTCTTTTCAATCTACATTGCTTACAGTATATTTTATCCCTAGTCAAGAATAGTTGAAGTGACATGATGGTCAGATTGGTAGGAAATAAGTTAGGATGTATTTTAACCAGTTATCTGTGAGTTAAGTTCACATTCCCTGTCCTTAAACTTAACTTTTCAAATTATATTCTTTTGCCATCTAAAATACAACTATCCATTTAGCCATTTCCTGATTGTTCTCTGCATACTTATTAACAGTGAAGCCTAGGCAGACATTGAAAAGAAAAAAAGTAGAAAATTCTGAGGAGTCACCAATGGCTAAATTACCAATTTAAATTATATGCCAAGGTGTAAATTGCAGTTGCAGCACTCTCTGAAGTAGATCATAGTATTTTTTACTACAACAAAACACTAGAGAAAAACAATTCAAGAAGGTTGTTCCTTCACATAAACCTGAAGTGCTAAGGTCAAGCAGGGCTGACAGGAAGTAACAAATACTAACTCAAGTTTCATTATTTAGTGTTCCTTATTTCTATTTCCCTCCCCATGTGTTTGGAAGAAAACTCAGGCATCTTATTTTGACTTAATTTTATGTATAGAGCACATGTGAGCCATAAAAAAAGTAAATATTATATCAAAAGGCTGATTGCTTCTAAAAATTCCTGGATTCTTCAGCAAATTATATGGATTACTAATTAATTTAACTATTTATTATTTCTTAGAGTGGCCAGCTTATGTTCTATAACACAGGAGCACAGGATATAGTAGGGAAGGCCCTGCAATAAGTAAAGAGTCAAAAAACAAACCAAAACAAAACCTTAGGTAAGTATAGTGACAGGCAAAGCATATAATGTTTTGATAACTTGTAGGAAAGGTACTTAACATTGCCAACATCTGTGAAATTAGAGATGACTTTGAAAAGTTGCTGACTTATATGAATTAGTTTAATGAGAATGAGTGCACAGGTTTGCATAGGGTTGGGAGAAACACATGTTCAGGAAAAGTAAATACCATGTGCAATTCCAAGAAGAGGAATAAATAGTTAATTATATATTAAGCCTGAAGTCTGAGAATAAAAATAATATAGCAGTGATGCTGAAGCATTAGGTATGATTCTATGATGAAATACCTCATAAAACATCCTAATTGATATGGAAAATTTCACACAGGTGAGTGACATAAAATCCTTTCCATTTTAGAACAATCTCACTGATAAAATCTGTAGACAAGAGAGTAGAGTTATAGGTCAACAAATTTTATAACCCAGATGAAACGGATGAATTTCTAAAAAACATACAAGCTATTAAGCTGAATCATGAAGAAATAGCAAACTTGAACACACCAATAACCAGTAAGGAAATTGAATCAGTAATCAAAATATCCCCCCAAAATATAACCCTAGGGCCAGAAGTCTTTACTGGTGAATTCTACCAAACATTTAAAGAAGAATTGATGCCAGTACTTCCTAAACTCTTCCCAAAATTGAAGAGGAAGGAACACTGCCAAACTCATTTTACAAGGGCTGCATTACTTTGATACCAAAGCCAGGCAAAAACATTATGAGAAAAGAAATTTATAGAATAATATACCTGTTGAACATAGATGTAAAAATCTTCAAAAAAATATCAGCAAACTGAGTTCAACAATACATTAAAAGGATAAACACAATGATTAAATGGCATTTATTCCGGAGATGCAAGGATGGTAAATGTAATATACCACATTAACAAAATGAAGGAAAGAAAAACATAGGATCATCTCAATTGATGCAGAAAAAGCATTTGATAAAATTCAACATATTTTCGGTATAAAAATTCTCAACAAACTGCGTACAGAGGAAATGTACTTCAACATAATAAAGACAATGAATGACAAGCACACAGATACCATAATATTCAGTAGTAAAACACTGAAAGCTTTTCCTGTAGGATGAGGAAAAGACAGGATGCCCATTCTAGTGACTTTTATTCATCACAGTACTGGAAGTCCTATCTAGATAAATTAGTCCAGAAAATGAAATAAAAGTCACCAAAATTGGAAAGGAAGAAGTAAAATTGTCAGTAAGTTTGAAGAAAACTGGACAAGCTCAAATAACATTAAGAATTCAGAATTTATTGAGCTTTATTTAAGGGTGGAGACTTAAAAGTAGAAGACAAGAATGAAATCCTAACTTTTGCTTAGGAATCTAGGTAGATAGAGTGGTGATTCCATGTGACTGATAATACAAAAGGATGAGGAAGTATTAAAGAAAGTTATATATATAATAAATACAAATTTAGATACAATGAATTTCTCTGCTTATAGGATAATCTAAATCAGAAGCCTAATGTGCTTAAAGGAATAAAACAGAAGCTGAAATGTATTACTAAGGACCAAAAACCAAATGATTAGTTCATTTGAATAATTACAAGAAAGAACCCTAGAAATAAAACTTACAACGGTTAAAATAATTATACAAATATCAGAGAATAGATTAATTAACAGATACACCAGACAGACTTATAAGTCTGAACATTGGATCCAAATAAATTACCCAGAGAAGAGAAAAAAAGAAAAGAAAATGGAACTGTGAAAAAGAGATTATGAAACGTGGAAGATAGAGGAAAAAGGTCTAATGTATATCAATCAATGATGCAAAATGAGCTAATACAGAGACTTCCAAAGAAGTATTAAGGACTAAGAACCTTCCAGAATTATTGAAGTAACCAATAATTAGAACTAGGAAGTTCAACAAATGCCAAGCAGGATAGTTTAAAAACAAAATAAACCAACAGAGCTATACATATCTTAAGGATATATAGAAGACCAAGGGGGGGGGGGAAGGAAGATATTAAATTTACCAAAAAGAAAATGTAAATTATTTATAAATGAATAACAGCTTGATTGATAATCTCTCAACTGCAATAATGGAGGCCATAACAGAGGAATAATATTCTCAGCAAACTGAGGTAAAAGAAATTGTCAACCTAGATTTTCATAGAGAGCAAAACTGTTTTATGGATAAAGACAAAGATAAATATTTTCAGAAAACAAAGACAGTTTCTGGTGCTAAAGGAAAATCTTAAATTGTATCCTTTGGACACATGAAAAAATATTCCAGGTGAGAGAACTGATATGAAAATAGGAACAGTGAACCTAATGATACAGGTAACTAGATTGATAGAAGTACCTAAAGAATGATCATATGAAACTGCGATATTAATATAAGATTTGGGAGAGAGGATATAGAATGGAATGAGGGACAACAAGTGAAAAAAAGTTTTGAAGTACTGACAGAATAAAATTATCCTAAGTTACTCGTACTATCAACAATGTGAGTGAAAATGTTGGTAACTCTAAAATTTCTTTAATTAAATATTCATGTTAAAATAGATAGGGTTATCAGGTGAATACTAGGGTAACAGTTTCTAACTTCCAAAAAAAGTAAAAAGAATAAATGGAATGAGAAAAAAGGGAAGGGGGCCTGTAATCTGTAAAAGTAAAAGGTAAGAATGAAGAGAAAGTGGGCAAATGGAAAGCATATAATAAAATAGTAGAAATAAAACTGAATATATCAGAAATCACAGTTAATGTAAATGCAATAACCCTTCCAATTTTATCAATAAAGTTTCAAACAGAACACACAACACTTATGAGAATTTCAGGAGGGTTTACTTATAAATGGAGTTTTACAAAATTGTGTATGAGTATAAGGGAAGCTCAAGGAATAGTGCAGTTACTAGGAGTTAGCATCTTTGAAATTCTTATTACCTGTAACTCCAAAGGTCTAGAGGGTGGGAAAAGTTGGTGCACAGAGAGTTATGTTGAGGAGGCCTCTTTGAGTGTTCTCCAGCATGACCTTCTGAGGAGACAGCCAAGCGAGTAAATATCTTGACTTCACTCTCATTATCCCCCTATGATTACTAGAGTTCTCCATTGTCTGATCTAACTAGAAACCAGTGGTCAAGAACTTGTAGGTGGGCTCCACAAAGACCATCCCTCCAATATGGAGAGTGTGAGGAGAAGGATGGAGAGTAGGTCTGAAGAGGCAAAAGAGCTGTTATGTAAATTTTTTAAATGTCTAATTTAATTATTTTTAGAATTGTTAACTGCACCTTGTTAGAAAAGATTTCTTGTTTAATATTTAATTAATTGTATTTCTGTACATTACAACAAATATTAAAACAAATGTATAGAATCCTTCAAGTAACAAATTAAAATTTATTTCTTCAGAAAATGCAGATATGGCTGAATGTATTTCATGCTAAATGTAGTCTATGTAATTAAAAGCAAAAATATCTGACGTTTTGGTAAGTTTCAGTAACTGCCAATAAAATAAGCTCCATGGATTAAAGGTCCAATAGAAATCAGCTTTGACCAAAGTCCAGTGAATTCTTTTTAGTTCAATGATATTATGTCAAGAGCATTACTTTCTTTGCTATCTTTGACCTGTGCGTTACCCATGCTGCTTACATAGGGGCTGGTAGTTGTGTCAGATGTACCATTTGCTCTTTAGGGTGAAGTGAAACTATCCAAAACCATAAAACAATATTGTTGGGGGTCAAAGAGGAAAAAATCCAAACCTAGCAAATCTAAGGACTTGAGTGATATTGGAGTATAATAGAATGGTGGCCACGTAGTCTCACAATAACACTGGAATAGAGCAAGATAAACTGGAAATCACACTAGGCATCCCTAGAGAAGATGGTGAATATACAAAAACCCTTTAGGTTGAAATGCTCTGTGTTTCCAACATACAGTTTCTCTTTTTTAATTTTTTTTTTTTTTTTTTTTTTTTTTTTTTTTTTTTTTGGTCAGGGTAGTCTGTGTCCACCGGAATATAATGTTAGACCAATAACATTTTCTTTCTTCTTTTCCTTGCCTCATTGGCCACTGAATAGGATTTATTGAGAAGGCTTTAACTTTCTATGCATGTGCACTGTTGGCTGGCTATTTGCATAGTTTTAGTCTTTAATTTCTTCTTGGAATTTAATCTCATCAGTGTAAGAAAAGTCATTGAGAATCTCCACAAAGACCCAATTCAACATTGAAGGCAATGTGGCACAAATTCAGGTAAGCTTCTTATTCATTTATAGACAAATGACAATATCAAAATGATGCACATACATGCAAGTCACTGCACAGTATGGGACTGTCAGCCCCGCTTTTTCTAAAAGGCACATCAGGGACACCCAAACATGACAATAGCAATGTATTTCTTTTTAACCAGTCACTTGAATAAATTAGTGGTCTCGATGTATTAGTTTGCAAGGGCTGCTTCCTGGTGGGTTAAACCACAGTAACTTGTTTTTTTCACAGTTCTGGAGGCTAGAAATATGAGATCAAAGTGACAGGAGGTTTGACTTCTCCTGAGGTCTCTCTCCTTGGATTGCAGACAGCTGCCTTCTCCCTACACCCTCATATAGTCTGTCTTCTGATCTTGTGCATCTTGATGCCTCTTCCTCTTCTTAGAAGGACACCAGTCATATTTGATTAGGGGCCCACCTTTACGACCTCATTTAACCTGAATTACCTCTTTGAAAGGACCTATCTCCAAATATAGTCACATTACAAATTAATACTTTAATATGAATTCTGGAGGAACACAATTTAGTCCATAATAGTTTTTAATAACTATTCATTTTTAATCTCTATGACAAAGATCTGACATGAGCTGTCATATAAGATTTAAAGACATGGAATAAGTCTTTCCAATTTTTGTTGCCCTAGAAATGAATATCTGATTTAGCCCAACTGAAAGTAACCTAACTAACTGTATCATAATCAAGAATGTCCAGGGCTGTTTTGATTCACGTGTTCAACAGCCTTGAATCCCCAGGCAAAAGAAAAAGTTTCCTCTTTACTTTTACATACAACTGCTGAGGTAATAATCTTCTTGAGGGAGGTTTGTCTCTGCTAGGCAGTCTCAGTGAATTTGGACTCTGTAATTTCTCCCTGGAAATAAATATCTCTCTACAGGGGAATCAGAGAAAAATGAAATGAAACAAAAGTACACAAAACATCTATTGAAATAGTTGTATATGCTTTGAACTGAACTGGCAGGGTTCAAGAGAAGAGGAAGGTCATAAAAGGCCTGCCTTTTCAACTGCCCATCCAGATAGACAGGAGTTTGGGAGAGTGGCATCTCAAACTTGCCTTGTATTTTGAAGTTGTACTGAACCCATAACAGAAGAAGGAAAGTGAAGCCAGACTGAAAGGTCTCAGCCCAAACCAGCCAAGGTATACCGGCAGTAAGGCACTATCCATAGTGAAACCAAATGCATTTATTGTAGAAAATCCAGAAAGCTCTTCAGCAGTCCGTGAGTATTTGTGTCTACACAATCCTCTTATTTTCATCTAAACCACCCCTCTTTAATAAATGCAGTGTCTTCATCCATACATCCTGCTTGCGTCCACTTCCACTCTGTCCAGTGACACCTGATTATTAGCTCAGAGAGGCAAAACTTGGAGACCACATTCCTCATCTCTTGGAAATCAGCTGGTTTCTACCACCAGAGGTTCCCCCACTCCACTTGGATAGTCCTCCCTCTCACCAAGACACCACCTACAGCCTTGGCTCCTACTGCACATGTAGTATGACTGAACCAAGTCCAAATTAGAATTTTTAAGATAACTTCAACTTGTATTCTCTATACAGGAAACACCTTCAAACGTTAAAGACATGGAAAATTGGGAAAACAATGAATGGAAAAATATATAACAGGCAAATACCCAAAGAGATCATGTATCTAAAATAATCAGACAAAATAAACCTTGCAGCCAAAAGCCTTTCTAGAAATAAAAGGTTTACTCCATACCGATAGCAAGCTTGATTCGCCAGGGACTATAAAAATCTACACATGCATGCACATACCATAGCCTCAAGATAGATGAGGTAAAGTAGAACTTCAAATGGAAACTGAAAAAGCACTATTATTGTGGAAGATAGTACATTTCTCTAGATAACTAATTGAACAAACATCAAAAATAATAAGGATACACATGATTTGAACAGTGTAAGTAACAGTCTTGAACAAATGAACACATATAGAATACTGCACCCAGTAACTAGAAAATGCACATGAAATTTAGGTGGAACGCAAATATTTACTAGAAAAAGCTACCTTTGTCAAATGTTAAGGCTAGGTTTGAACTGACAATATTTTTTACTACAGTGCAACTAGTTTGAAAATAAGATAGAAACAGATAAAAAACACAATGTGACTCAAAAATTATTTTTTAAAAAATCTTCCAAAAAACACAAATTGATGTTTATACAGGGAATAAAATGTTGGTTTTACATTAGAAAATAGATCACTGCAATGAACCAAATTAACAAAGATAAAATTTCTTGATCATCTCGATAAATGTCCTCTAAAAATTTTTTGAAATTCATATCCATTCATGATTAAAAAATGAAAATAAAACAAACACAAGATTCTTATAATTCCAGACAGAAATAGGTACTTCTTTAACCTAAAAGAGAGAATGTTAATGTTGAAATGCTGGAAACATACTTTTTTTTAAAAACAACTTTATTGGAGTAAAATTGCTTTACAATGGTGTGTTAGTTTCTGTCGTATAACAAAGTGAATCAGCTATATGCATACATATATCCCCATAACCCCTCCCTCTTGTGTCTCATTCCACACTGCATATCCTAGCCCTCTAGATGGTCACAAAGCACCAAAGTGATCACCCTGTGCTATGCGGCTGCTTCCTACTAGATATCTATTTTACATTTGGTAGTGTATATATGTCAATACTACTCTCTCACTTTGTCCTAGCTTATCCTTTCCCCTTACTGTGCCCTCAAGTCCATTTTTACATCTGTGTCTTTATTCATGTCCTGCCACTGGGTTCATCAGAACCATTTGGGTTTTTTTTTTGTTTTTTATTGCTTGTTTGTTTTATAGATTCTCTATATATGTGATAGCATACGGTATTTGTTTATCTCTTTCTGACTTACTTCACTCTGTATGACAGAATCTAGGTCCATCCACCTCACTACAAATAATTCAACTTCATTTCTTTTTACTGTTGAGTAATATTCAATTGTATATATGTGCCACATCTTCTTTATCCATTCAGCTGTGGATGGACACTTAGGTTGATTCTATGTCCTGGCTATTGTAAATAGTGCTGCAATGGACATTGTGGTACATGTACCTTTTTGAATTACGGTTTTCTCAGGATATATGCCCAGTAGTGTGATTGCTTGGCCATATGGTAGTTCTATTTTTAGTTTTCTAGGGAACCTCCATACTGTTCTCCGTAGTAGAGGTACCAATTTCCATTCCCACCAACAGTGCAAGAGGGTTCCATTTTCTCCACATCATCTCCAGCATTTATTGTTTATAGATGTTTTGATGATGGCCATTCTGAACAGTGTGATGTGATACCACATTGGAGCCTTGACTTGCACCTATCGAATGATTAAGGATGTTGAACATCTTTTCATGTGTTTGTTGGCAATCTGTATATCTTTGGAGAAATGTCTATTTAGGTCTTCTGCCCATTTTTGGATTGGGTTGTTTGTTTTCTTGATATTAGGCTGCATGAACTGTTTGTATATTTTGGAGATTAATCCTTTGTCAGTTGCTTCATTTGCAAATATCTTCTCCCATTCTAAGGGTTGTCTTTTCATCTCGGCTATGGTTTCCTTTGCTGTGCAAAAGATTTTAAGTCTCATTAGGTCCCTTTTGTTTATTTGTATTTCCATTTCTCTAGGAGGTGGGTCCAAAAGGATCTTGCTGTGATGTATGTCATAAAGTGTTCTGCCTCAGTTTCCCTCTAAGAGTCTCATAGTCTCTGGCCTTACATTTAGGTATTTAATCCATTGAGTTTATTTTTGTGTATGGTGCTAGGGACTGTTCTAATTTCATTCTTCTACATGTAGCTGTCCATTTTTTGCAGCACCAATTATTGAAGAGGCTGCCTTTTCTCCATTGTATATTCTTGCCTCCTTTATCAAAGATAAGGTGACCATAGGTGTGTGGGTTTATCTCTGGGCTTTCTATCCTGTTCCATTTATCTATATTTCTGTTTTTGTGCCAGTACCTTACTGCCTTGATGACTGTAGCTTTGTAGTATAGTCTGAAGTCAGGGAGCCTGATTCCTCCAGCTCTGTTTGTCTTTCTCAAGATTGCTTTGGCTATTCAGGTTCTTTTGTGTTTCCATACAAATTGTGCAATTTTTTGTTCTAGTTCTGTGAAAAATGACATTGGTAGGTTGATGAGGAATGCACTGAATCTGTAGATTGCTGTGGGTAGTATAGTCATTTTCACAACATTGATTCTTACTATCCAAGAACATAGTATATCTCTCCATGTGTTTGTATCATCTTTAATTTCTTTGATCAGTGTTTTATAGTTTTCTGCATATAGGCCTTTTGTCTCCTTAAGTAGGTTTATTACTAGGTATATTTTTTCTTTTTATTGCACTGGTAAATGGGAATGTTTTCTTGATTTCACTTTCAGATTTTTCATCATTAGTGTATAAGAATGCAAGGGATTTCTGTGCATTAATTTTGTATCCTTCTGCCCTACCAAATTCATTGATTAGCTCCAGTAGTTTTCTGGTCGCATATTTAGGATTCTCTATGTATAGTATCGTGCCATCTGCAAACAGTGACAGCTTTACTTCTTTTCTGATTTGGATTCCTTTTATTTCTTTTTCTTCTCTGATTGCTGTGGCTAAACCTTCCAACACTATGTTGAATAATAGTGGTGAGAGTGGGCAATCTTGTCTTTTTTCTGACCTTAGAGGAAATGGTTTCAGTGTTTCACCATTGAGAGTGATGTTGGCTGTGGTTTTGTCATATATGGCCTTTATTATGTTGAGGTAGGTTCCCTCTATACCTACTTTTTTGGACTGTTTTTATCATACGTGGGTGTTGAATTTTGTCAAAAGCTTTTTCTGAATCTACTTATGTTATCATATGGCTTTTATCCTTCAATTTGTTAATATGGTGTATAACAGTGACTGATTTGCATTTATTAAAGAATCCTTGCATTCCTGGGATAAACCCCACTTGATCATTATGTATGATCCTTTTAATGTGCTGTTAGATTCTGTTTGCTAGTATTTTGTTGAGGATTTTTTCATCTATGTTCATCAGAGGTATTGGCCTATAATTTTTTTTGTGACATCTTTGTCTGGTTTTGGTATCAGGATGATGGTGGCCTTTTAGGTGAGTTTGGGAGTGTTCCTCCCTCTGCTATATTTTGGAAGAGTTTGAGAAGGACAGGTGTTAGCTCTTCTCTAAATGTTTGATTGAATTTGCCTGTGAAGCCATCTGGTCCTGGGCTTTGCAAGATTTTTAATCAAAGTTTTAATTTCAGTGCTTGTGATTTGTCTATTTATATTTTCTATTTCTTCCTGGTTCAGCCTCAGGAGGTTGTGTTTTTCTAAGGATTTGTCCATTTTTTCCAGGGTGTCCATTATATTGGCATATAGTTTCTTGTAGTAGTCACTCATGATCCTTTGTATTTTTTCAGTGTCAGTTGTTACTTCTCCTTCTTCATTTCTAATACTGTCTATTTGAGTCTTCTCCCTTTTTTTCTTGATGAATCTGACTGTTTTTCATTTTTTTTTAATCTTCTCAAAGAACCAGCTTTTAGTTTTATTGATCTTTGCTATTGTTTCCTTCATTTCATTTTCATTTATTTCTGACCCGTTCTTTATGATTTCTCTCCTTCTGCTAACTTTAGGGATTTTTTAGTTCTTCTTTCTCTAATTGCTTTAGGTGTAAGGTTAGGTTGTTTATTTGGGGTGCTTCTTGTTTCTTGAGTTAGGATTTTATTGCTATAAACTTCCCTCTTACAACTGCTTTTGCTGCACCCTATAGGTTTTGGGTCGTTGTGTTTTCATTGTCATTTGTTTCTAGGTAATTTTTGAATTCCTTTCTGATTTCTTCAGTGATCTCTTGGTTATTTAGTAGTGCATTGTTTAGCCTCCATGTGTTTTTATTTTTAGTTTTTTTTTTTTTCCTGTAATTGATATCTAGTCTCATAGCATTGTGGTTAGGAAAGATACTTGATATGATTTCAATCTTCTTAAATTTACCAAGGCTTGATTTGTGTCCCAAGATATGGTCTAGCCTGGAGAATGTTCCATGAGCACTTGAGAAGAAAGTGTATTCTGTTGTTTTTGGTTGGAATGTCCTATAAAAATTAGTTAAGTCTATCTTGTTTAATGTGTCTTTTAATGCTTGTGTTTCCTTATTTATTTTCATTTTGGATGATCTGTCCATTGGTGAAAGTGGGGTATTAAAATCTCCCACTATTATTGTGTTACTTTCCATTTCCCCTTTTGTGGCTGTTAGCATTTGCCTTAAGTATTGAGGTGCTCTTATGTTGGGTGCATAAATATTTACTATTGTTATATCTTCTTCTTGGTTTGATCCCTTCATCATTATGTGCTGTCTTTTTTTGTCTCTTGTAGTAGTCTTTATTTTATAGTTTATTTTGTCTGATATGAGAATTGTTACTCCAGCTTTCTTTTGATTTTTATTTGCATGGATATCATTTTCCATTCCCTCACTTTCAGTCTGTATGTGTCCCTAGGTCTGAAGTGGGCCTCTTGTAGACAGCATATATATGGGTCTTGTTTTTGTATCCATTCAGCCAGTCTATGTCTTTTGGTTGGATCATTTAATTCATTTACATTTAAGGTAATTATTGATATGTATGTTCTTGTTAACATTTTCTTAATTGTTTTGTGTTTGTTTTGCCATTTCATTTTTTCCTTCTCTTCTGTTTCTTGCCTAGAGAATTTTCTTTAGCATTTGTTGCAAAGCTGGTTTGGTGGTGCTGAATTCTCCTAGATTTTGCTTGTCTGGAAAGGTTTTAATTTTTCCTTTCAATCTGAATGAGATCCTTGCTGCATAGAGTAATCTTATTTGTAGGTTTTTTTCCTTTCATCACTTTAAATATGTCCTGCCACTCCCTTCTGGATAACAGAGTTTCTGCTGAAAAATCTGCTGTTAGCCTTATGGGAATTCCTTGTATATTATTTGTTGCTTTTCCCCTGCTGCTCTTAATGTTTTTCTTAGTATTTGATCTTTGATAGTTTGATTAATATGCATTTCAGTGTGTTTCTCTTGGTTTATCCTGAATGGTTCTCTCTGTGCTTCCTGGACTTGATTGACTATATCCTTTCCCATGTTAGGGAAGTTTTTGACTATAATTTCTTCAAATATTTTCTCAGATGCTTTCTTTTTCTCTTCTTCTCTGGGGCCTCTATAATTCAAATGTTAGTGTGTTTAATGTTTTCCCAGGGGTCTGTGAAACTGTCCTCAATTCTTTTCATTCTTTTTTTCTTTATTCTGCTCCCTGGCAGTTATTACCACCATTTTATTTTACAGCTCACTTATAAATTCTTCTGCCTCTGTTATTCTGTTATTGATTCCTTCTAGAGTATTTTTAATTTCAGTAATTGTGTTGTGCATCACTGTTTTTTTGCCCTTTAGTTCTTCTAGATCCTCATTAAATGTTTCTTGTATTTTTTCCATTCTGTTTCCAAGATTTTGCATCATCTTTACTATCATTACTGTGAATTCTTTTTCAGGTAGGTTGCCTATTTCATCCTCATTTATTTGAGATTGTAGGTTTTTGACTTGTTCCTTCATCTGTAACACATTTTTATGTCATTTATTTATTTATTTTTTCTTTGATGGGTTGTGTTGTATTCCTGTCTTACTGGTTGTTTGACCTGAAGCTTACAGCACTGGATTTTACAGGCAATCTGATAGAGCTGGGTCTTGGTACTGAGATGAGGACCTCTGGGTGGTCTCACTTGGAATGATATTCCTTGGGGTCTGAGGTTCTTTGCTAGTCCAATCGTTTGGACTTGCAGCTCCCACCACAAGAGCTCAGGCCCAACATCCAAACTTGGAACCAATATCCCACAAACTGCAGTGCTGCATGGTGCAGATCTGGAAACATACTTTTAATATGAAGAGCAACCAAAGATGCCCACCACCTCTGCTTCTATTGAAGTCACTGCCTATCTTTGTAAGGCCAGATAAGAAATGAAAGTATTGCACAGAAGCAAAGACAGAAAGCTTTTATTAATTCTGGATGATTTAATGGTATGTATACTGAAATTATAGTTGATTAGAAAATTTAGCATTATATCTGGATAAAAAGATAGGTGTATAAAAATTCATTTATTTCTATACACTGGCTACAATCCATTAAAAATGTATGCTATAAAAACTTTTATATTTATGATAGCAACAAAATAGATGATGTACCAGGAGTAAATCTAATTATATAAAATTATTTTATGGAAAAAATAATAACTAGTTATTGAAACATATTAAAATACCTACACAAATGGTTAAACCACTTTAGTCTTGAGCATTTATATATTCATTCTTTATACCCTTTTGTAAGAATGATATATTGCAGTAAAAGAAAAACAAAAAGTCAATAGAGAAACCAAAGATAGAAACTTGCAGTGTTATAGTGAAAAAAATAGAATAAATTTTAACAACTTATGACAATGAATTAAATACAGTGTTCTTTCCTTCATGTCAATTTTTGAAAATGGACATACTCCATCAACTGATAAATAATCTTGGTAAAATAGAGCTTGTTGACATTAAAAATACCTATGCTTCTTCATCTCTTAGTTAATCATGCCCTTTCATCATTATGAATCACATCTATAACTTCCTGCCCAACACCCAAACTCAGATGCATCTAACCACCCACCTGGTTCATCTAGTGTGATAAGAAGCAATATTTCAGTTTAGAGCCATCACAATTCTTCCAATGCTCACCCCGCATCTCTCTCATCACTTGACCTGTATTTCAATGAGAATAAAACTTTAAAAAATTGAGGCCATTAAGGATATGCCACGTGGGCAACTTATCCGAATGCATAAAGTGGAATTCAAGATGGTACAATCACATAAATACTTCCTGTATTTCAAAGACAATTCATCCAAGAAAAGAGCCTCAGTTCTTTGTTATTTCCCAGTTGTCCTTCACTTTTACCTTCTCTCTCTCTGTCTTTCTGAAGCTTTACATTATATTGTTGTCTCTAAAGGAAAATAATTCTCCATCCTGAAGCAAGCATGCCTTCCTAGCTATTACCCAAGATTGCCTTGGTTGGTTTGTTTGCCACTTATATCCCCAGATCCTAGAACATTATCTGGCACTGGAAAATTATTTGCTAAATGTGTGTTATTGATTCTTTCTTCAATACTCTGCTTTGGCTTCCTTTCCTTTTCTTTTTCCCATTTACTCCCATGCAGTAATCTCACTCCCTTCTCTAATCAAAACATTTTTTCTTTCTTTGTCATCATGGTAAATGACACCACACAGACTCCCTGCAATTATTCTTTCCTTCATGACCCTCATTGCCAGCCATCATATACCAAGGTTGACCTACGTCTTTTGCATTTTCCATATGTGACCTCTCTTCTCCGGTTTATAAATTTTGTGATTCTACTCTTTCTCAGCTGGATCTTTACCAACTCTTTTATCTCATTTTTTATCTTACTAGCCTTATTCTGTTAATCTTACACCATGTTATTAGAGTGAAGTTGTTAATATTCAAATCATTCTGAATCAAATTTATATGTGACTCAACATGTCTAATAATAAAAACTAAGCATTAGGGCTTCCCTGGTGGCGCAGTGGTTGAGAGTCCGCCTGCCGATGCAGGGGACACGGGTTCGTGCCCCGGTCCGGGAGGATCCCACATGCCGCGGAGCGGCTGGGCCCATGAGCTATGGCCACTGAGCCTGCGTGTATGGAGCCTGTGCTCCACAACGGGAGAGGCCACAACAGTGAGAGGCCTGCATACCGCAAAAAAAAACAAAAAAACAAAAAAAACTAAGCATTAACATGTTGTGCAAGGTTGTTTGTTAGTTAATTCTGTCCTATTTCTCTAAATACATCTAAATACACCTCCACACTTCTCTAAAACTTTGGAGGCATTATTAAAATCCAGAGAGTTTGACTTAGTATCATGATTTCTTAATACTGTGATTTCCTACTACTGTTACAGAAAAATAACACATCCAAAAAAGTATAAAGAACTGAAAAGAAATGTACAGATTTTACTTTTGTCTCTTGAATTTACAAATCTGAATACAATCTTGGTCATATTATATCCATTCACTTTTTACCTAATATTTTGATTAAATTTTATGAAAATGAACTTATGGTTAATTTTTTTGTCTCAATACATTACACAAACTGCTATACAAATATAATGATATGTGGTAGAATGTATCTAGTACAGTTATTTGAGACAACTGAATCTATAATACACATAGAGTTTTATCTTGCCTACACTCATCATTTTATGGTCTAATTAGGGACTATCATTCTAATTCACATTTTTTAGTGCTTTCAAAAGAAATATTAATGACTCTAGAAGCTTACCAAAAGCAATATCCAGAAAGGTGATCCCTATAGCAATTTATAACACCTTAGCTTTCTTTTCCTTTTTTAAAATTCTTACATCTTTTTGGTCTTCTAATACGTTTAAGGGTCATTATCCTTCAACTTAAAGGATTGATAGGGCTTCGCTGGTGGTGCAGTCGTTAAGTATCTGCCTGCCAATGAAGGGGACATGGGCTCGAGCCCTGGTACAGGAAGATCCCACATGCCGCAGAGCAACGAAGCCCGTGTGCCACAACTACTGAGCCTGCACTCTGGCGCCTGCAAGCCACAACTACTGATCCCGTGCACCACTACTGAAGCCTGCGTGCCTAGAGCCCGTGCTCTGCAACAAGAGAAGACACGAAAATGAGAAGCCCCCGTACCACAACAAAGAGTAGCCCCGGCTCTCTGCAACTAGAGAAAGCCCACACACAACAATGAAGACCCAATGCAGCCAAAAATAAAAAATATATATATACATTTATAAAAAAAAATCGATACATCTCAGAAAAACTGATTGCAAAGCAATTTTTTTCACCCCAAAATTTCTTCCTTTTATTGGTTTCTTAAAATGAGAAGAAGGTGACTATCAAGAAAAATGGTATATATTTTCAAAAATGTTTAAAAATGTTGGTTCTCAAAGTTTAGGATTTTGAAAACTACTAAACTTAAAAAAATGATTTATAGATACCAACATAGAATTGTGGGTGCTTTTAACTGCTAAAAAGGACCTACACACCAATTAATCTATCCAATGTACAAGAAAAAAAGACAACTAATATACTAGCTTCAAAATTCTAAAAGAAAAAATATTTAACTCTGCCATATTAGGAAAGATAATCTCAAAATAAACAAGTTTCCTAATCATACACAATTTATCAAAGCAAATTTTTATAGTTTTTCTAGGTCTTTTGTCCCTTGTCATGGGTCAGAATTGTTCAATGACTGATGTTTGGGAAACACTTCTTTGTAATATAAGCTAAATAAATATATATTTCTCCAATAAATATGTTGTTTCTGCCATTGTCCCAATCCATATTTCCCATCCCTTGCCTTCTATAAAAATGCAAATTTGTCCAAAATACAGAAGTTCCTTTATTCTATGTTAATAAATCCTAGAATATTTTTCTGCTCTTTCATCTTTTATCTAGCTATTTACAACTACTGGGTTAAGATATATTTTCTTACTTAACCAAAACTTTTTCTTATTCAATGTATGAACTCTGATTTAAATAAATCTTTAAATTAATGCTTCTTAGTTGATATAACAAAATAGTATGATAGTTTATTAAATAACATAATTTTAGATGATATAAAATACATATTTAATATTAAAAATTCTATTTTCTTTCCATTAAGGAATATTTCTCAAATATGTGGTATAGAAGAACCCTATAATTGGAAATATATTTCTATATGATTTTCACCTGCTTGCTTCCTCCAGTGGAGGACTTCTGTTATAAAGTATGCTGGTAATCATTGAGAAAATTTGTACTTTTGGACTTCATAATTTAAATTTAATTCTCCATGGGTCATATTGTTATATAGTGTTAACTTTGTAGTGTTAATTTACTTTTTTTGGTAATGTGATTGTAATAAATGTGATTAAAGGACCAACTTATTTTATTTATTCAATATAAATTTACTGACAGAAAATAATTTTAAGGATGCAAAATATTCTATAATATAATCATGACTACTTAAAATGTAGCTGCTGCTATGAAGCACATGGTATTTATTTCCATAAACATTTGAGGAAACATCATTATAATTCACGTGCTCAAATATATAAACAAGGATGATTGATTCCTAGTACCTTGAGAAAAGGAATATCATCTACTAATGCTTTTCAGTAAGAACAAAGCCAGAGACAAATTCATGAGCAGCTGAAATGGAAAGGCACAATTTCATGAGCAATAAAAAGGCCTCACAAATCAATACCAGAGTTTAAGCACATAGACAAATGTTGGACAACCTGAACTACAGATGGAAGCATTGCATAATTATTAAATTTGTCTTATAGGAATTGAAGTGGATCTGGAAATATACAAAGCCCTCCTTGAATTAAACCAAGAGTAGCATCAGGAATAAAAGTTTGAAGAATTTTCCCCTTGTTCTTGTACATACACGTTTTCTTAATTTTGCCTAGTTAGTATGTGAAGTCCTCGAAACTAGTGGTTCTCTACCAGGGACAGTTATGCCCCTCAGAGGACATTTATCAATGTCTGATGAAATTTTTGGTTGTCACAATGGGGTTTGGGTGTTACTGGCATCCAATGGGTAGAGGTCAGGGATACAGCTAAGTATTCCACAATGTATAGGAGTTCCCCACAACAAATAATTATCAATGCCAATATCTCCAAGGATGAGAAAACATACTCCAAATGCTTTACCTGGTAATATTGCTAAATAAGTAAATGATTATCAGTAATAACTCATTTTAATCCACAAATGAAAAAGTAGTTACTTCACTCTGCTGACTTCTACTTTTTTCAACAATTTCTTTTAAAAGTTTTACCACACTATACCTCATTTTCCACCAAATATATGTACAAATTTATGTAAATATAAACATATATATAGTTATAAGAAACTTAATCACCATTTTAAAATAAATGTTTTATAAATCCTTGCTCTAGCAACTCCAAATAATTTTATATGTAAGAAAAATGGTGACTTAGTTAAATAGACTGTATAAGTAGTGTTCAGAGCCATTTCATTTGATGAAATCTTGCCATATGTGATCTTTCTTAGTGGCTTTGTTCATTCAGCATGATACTGAGCTGGATCCATGTTTCTGTGAGTACAAATAGTACCTTCCATTTTATTGTAAATATTAGTTCATTGTATAAATATATCACAATTTCTCTACCAATTCTCCTATTGAAGTAAATTTAGGTTATTTTTGATTTTTGACTAAAGAATAAAGTTGTTATGAACCTTTACATATATGTCTTTATGAAGCATGTATTTTCATTTCTTTTCAGTAAATACTTGGGAGTGGAATTTTTAGGTCTATAATAAGTGTCTTTTTAACTTGATAAGAAATTGTGGAACCATTTTCCAAAGTGGCTGTAGTATTTTGCATTCCACCAGCAATATATGAAAGTTTTGGTTGTTTTATATCCTTCCCAGCTTCTGTATTAGTCACAGTAATGTATGTGTAGTGGTATTGCATTGTGGTTTTAATTTGCTTTTCTCTAATTATTAATAATTTGAGCATCTTTTCAAGTGTCTATAAAGCATTCCTATCTTCCTCTATAAAATACCTGTTAAACTTGTAGTACATTTTTAATTTTGTATTGGTCTTATTGAGCACTTATTGTATTTTATATGACTTTAATACAAGTTCCTTCTCAGGTATAAATGAAGAAAATATATTTTTCCAGTCTGTAGCTTGTCTTTTCCTTAATGATGTCTTTTTCAGAAAAGATTTTAATATTATGACATCCATGTTATAGCCTTTGATTTTCTTTTATACTTAGTGTTTTGAATGTCCTAAGAAAATTTTGCCAACCCCAAGGTCATCAAGATGTTCTATGTTTACTTCTAGAGGTTTTATCATTTCAATTTTAGCTTTAGGTCTGTGACTAATTTGGACTTAATTTCTGTATGTGATTTGAAATTGTAGTCAAAATTATTATTTTTTCTTAATATGGATTTCAAGTTGTTCCATAAAAAAGTGCTTAACAGTCTTTATCAAGCATTGGTTGAATATATTTATCAGGTTATCTTTTTGAATTTTTGCTTTTGTTTCATTTATATATATGCCTATTCTTATAAGAATATCATATAGTCATGATAGTATATTCAAAATGAAAGTTGAAGTGAGGGACAAAGTTGTAAAGCTTTTCTTTCCATTTTTTAAAACCATTTATTGACATACAATTGGCATACAAAAAGCTGTACATATTTAGTGTATAAAACTTGATGAGTTTGTAGATAAGCATATATCTGCTAAACCATCACCACAATTTATGACATAAATATATCTGTTAGCTCCAAAATTTCCTATGACCATATTATTTGTGTTTGTGTGTGTGCAATAAGAACACTTAACATAAGATCTACCCTTTTCAAAAAAAAATAATATCTACGCTTTTCACAATTTTTAAAGTACACAATACAGTATTGATAACCATAGGCACTATGCTATACAGTACATTTCTAGAATTTATTCATCTTGCATAACTGAAACTTTATAGCCTTTGACTAATACCTGTCCATTTCTACCCAGATCCTGAAAAATCATAATTCTTCTCTCTGCTTCTATGAGTTTGACTATTTTGAATTTCTCAGACAAGTGGTGTCATGTAACATTTGTCCTTCTGTGTCAGGCTTATTTCACTTAGCATAATTTCCTCCATGTTCATACATGTTACTGCAGATGGCAGGATTTCCTCCTTTTTAAAGGCTAACTAGTATCACAGTATTTGTATATATCACATATTCCTTATCCATTAGTCCATCAGTAGACATTTATGTTGCTTTCATGTCTTGTATGTTATGGATAATGTTGCATTGAACATGGGAGTGCAGATATTTCTTCAAGATTTTTATTTCAATCCCTTTAGATATACACCCAGAGGTGAGATTGCTAGATCATATGATAGTTCTACTTTTAATTTTGCTAGGAACCTCCATACTGGTTTTCCATAGTGGCTGCAACAATTTACTTTCACTTCAACAATGTACAAGCATTTCCTTCTCTCCACAGCCTTGGCAATAGTTATCTTTGATTTTTTTTTTTTGATAATAGCCATCTAAAGATGATATCTAGTTGTGGTTTTGATTTGCATTTCCCTGACAGTTAGTGATGTTAAGCAAGTTTTCATATACTTAGTTACCATTTATATGTCTTCTTTGGAGAAAGGTCTATTCAGGCCCGTTGCTTCCTTTTTAGTTGATTATTTGTGGGTTGTTGTTGCTGTTGTTTTTTTTTGTTTTTTTGCCTTTGAGATGTAGCAGTCCCTTGTACTGATTATTGACATTTTATCAGATATATGGTGTGCAAATATTTACTTCCAATCTGTAGATTGACTGCTCATTTTGTTCATTGTTTCCTTTGCTATACAATAGTTTTAAAATTTGATGTAATCTCACTTGTCTAATTTTGCTTTTGTTGCCTGTGCTTTTGGTGTCATATGCAAGAACTCATTGCCTAGACCAAAGTTAAGAAGATTTTCATTCTGGGAGTTTTATGGTTTTAGATCTTATGCTTAAGTCTTTAATGCATTTTTAATACTTTAAAAGTCTTTAATAATTTTTGTGTATGGTGTAATATAATTTCAATTTTATTATTTTGCATATGGATGTCTAGCTTTTCCAACACCATTTGTTGAAGAGACTCTCTTTTCCCCATGTGTTTCATGGTGTCATTATCAAAAGTCAATTGACCATATAAACATGGCCATATTCCTAGTCTCCATTCTATTCCATTAGACATTTTTTTAATTTATATTTTTGTATACAGCAGGTTCTTATTAGTTATTTATTTTATACAAATTAGTGTATATATGTCAATCACAATCTCCCAATCCATCCCACAACCACCACACATCCTCCCCCCACTTTCCCCCCTTGGTGTACATATGTATGTTCTCAATATCTGTGCCTCTATTTCTGCCTTGAAAATTGGTTCATCTGTACCATTTTTCTAGATTCCACATATATGCGTTAATATACAATATTGGTTTTTCTCTTTCTGACTTACCTCACTCTGTATGACAATCTCTAGGTCCATCCACATCTCTACAAATGACCCAATTTTGGTCCTTTGTATGGTTGAGTAATATTCCACTGTATATATGTGTCACATCTTGTTTACCCATTTGTCTGTTGATGGGCATTTAAGTTACTTCCATGACCTGGGTATTGTAAATAGTGCTGCAATGAATATTGGGGTGCATGTGACTTTTTGAATTATGGTTTTCTTTGGGTAAATGTCCAGTAGTGGTATTGCTGGGTCATATGGTAATTCTAGTTTTAGTTTTTTAAAGAACCTCCATACTGTTCTCCATAGTGGCTGTATCAATTTACATTCCCACCAACAGTGCAAGAGGGTTCCCTTTTCTCCAAACCCTCTCCAGCATTTGTTGTTTCTACATTTTCTGATGATAGCCATTCTAACTGGTGTGAGGTGATAACTCACTGTAGTTTTGATTTGCATTTCTCTAATAATTAGTGATGTTGAGCAGCTTTTCATGTTCTTCTTGGCCATCTGTACGTCTTCTTTGGAGAAATGTCTATTTAGGTCTTCTGCTCATTTTTTGACTGGGTTGTTTGTTTGTTGCAGTACGCGGGCCTCTCACTGTTGTGGCCTCTCCCATTGCGGAGCACAGGCTCTGGACACGCACTCTCAGCAGCCATGGCTCACGGGCCTAGCCACTCCACGGCATGTGGGATCTTCCCGGACTGGGGCACGAACCCGTGTCCCTTGCATCGGCAAGCGGACTCTCAACCACTGTACCACCAGGGAAGCCCTGTTTGTTTTTTAAATATTGAGATGCATGAGCTGTTTATATACTTTGGAGATTAATCCCTTGTCCATTGATTCATTGGCAAATATTTTCTCCCATTCTGAGGGTTGTCTTTTCATCTTGTTTATAGTTTCCTTTGCTGTGCAAAAGCTTTTAAGTTTCATTAGGTCCTGTTTGTTCTTGTTTTTATTTCCATTACTCTAAGAGATGTGTCAAAAAAGCTGTTGCTGTGATTTATGTCAAAGTGTTCTTTCTTTTTTATTCCAATAGTCTCTATGTGTGTTTTTATTCCAGCACCATTTTGTTTTGATTACTGTACCTTTGTAATATATTTTTATATTAGGAAATGTGATGTTTTCAGATTTGTTCTTCTTGCCCCAAATTATTTTGGCTACTAGAGAGTTTTTGTGCTTCTGTATGAATTTTAGGATTTTTTTTTTTTATATTTCTGTGAAAAATACCATTGTGATTTTGATAGGAAATGCACTGAATCTGTAGACAACTTTGGATAGTATGGACATTTTAACAATATTAATTCTTCCAACTCATAAACATGGAATGATTTTCCATTTATATGTGTCTCCTTTAATTTATTTTATTAGTGTTTTAAATATGTTTGTCTAATCTGGGTCTTTTGCATTTTCATATAAATCTTAGAATGCTTTTGGCATCAACATTGGGGAATAACTGTTAAGGACTTAACTGGGAATTTGTTGAATTTATTGATCAGTTTTGGTAATATTGTCATTTTAAAAATCTTGAATTTTTTAATCAATTATTGAAGTACATTTCTTATTCTGATATTCTACAATATGTATGTGGAAATGTTTTGCTGTTTTCTTGGCTTAATTTTATTTTGTTTAGAATAGAGATCTTCTAATAGTTTATCAAATTTATCTCAAAATATTTTCTGTATTTTAATGTTATTTATTGTATATTGGTTTTGAAGTTTATTTTGAAGTTATCTAGTGCTTATAGATAAAAATACAATTAACTGTTTATATCAGCCGTATACAATGGCCATTCTAAATTAAATATTACTTTTAGTCAATTAAAAAAATGATTCCTTAAGATTTTCTACAAACTGAATCATATTGTCTATAAATACAGTTTTATTCTATCCTTTCAAAACTACAATTTTCCTTCTGACCCCCATCTTATTGCACTAAAATTTTTAGCACAATGATGAGAACAGCCATAACTGACTTTGTCCTTGCCCACTGGAGAAAAATGATCTGTTTTTCACTTAAGTATGAAGCTGGCTATAGTTTTATCATAGGTGACCTTTATCAGGTTGAGGTAATTTTTTTTTTCTTTTCAGAGTTGTTAAGATTTCTTTTAATTATAAATTATTTAAAATTTTATCAAATATTTTTCTTAAATATTAAACCACCCTTAATTCCCTTAGATAAATCTTATTTTATCATTATGTCTTATCCTTTTGATGCACTATTCGATTAGATTTATTATATGCTGTTAAAGATTCTTGCTTCTCTGTGATTTATATAATATAAAATTTTATGTTTTGATGGAGAGGATATTTTTATGCGGCTTATGAATTACTGTCATGTTGATCTATAAAATGAGTTGGGGAGTGTTGCTTTACTTTTCTGTTTCCTGAAAGTTTGTGTAAGCTTGTAATTTTTGCCCTCTTTGGTTTGTAACATAATTCACCTTCAACGAAATCTATCTTTGAGATTTTATTGTTGAAAGGTTTTTATTACAAATGTAATTTATTTTACAGACATAGGGCTGTTGTAATTTTTATTTCTTCTTGTGTTGATTTTGATAATTTGTGTCTTTCAAGGAACTGGTACATTTCATCTTGATTTAACCTTATTGGCATAACTTTGTGAATAGCCTTTCCTAATTATCATTTTAAATGTATATAAGATCTATAGTGATATCTCTTATTCATTTCAGATACTACTAATATCTATTTTAATATATATTTTATTAATGTAGATATGTTTAGCAATTTGAGTATTTTTCAAAAAACTAATTTTTAGTTTTAATTTTTTTTCCATTTTCTTATTAAAATTCTTTTTTTTTTATGTTCCAGTCCACTGATCACAGATTATTTTATGGTTGTTTGCTTTTATTTTTAAAATATGCTTTCATTTAATAAAGAATGTCACATTCATATTTCTTTCAACAACTTTGAAAATTATAATCCATTGTCTTCTTGTGGCATTGTTTCTTCACTCAAATGTAATATAGTTTTTATTGTTGCTGTTGTTTATGTCTACTTTTAAGTTTCTTTTCTTTCCATTATCAATAGTTTTGAATAACTTGATTATTATGAGCCTTGATGTTTAAATGCTGTTATCTTAAATGATGTTCTCTTTACCATGCATGCATTTTTTGAGCTTATTGTAACTTTTAGTTGATACTTTTTCATTAAAAATGGATGAATTTTAGCTATTATCTATTTAAATATTTTCCTGTTACCCCATTTTCCCTGGGCAAAATTATGTGTACACTTTACTGGTTTTTATTTTCTCATAGGTCACTCAAAGTCCATTAAGTTTTACATAATAATTTTTTTATTTCTGTTCTTCACTTTGTAAGTTTTCTTTCACATTATCTTCAAATTTACCTATCTTTGATTTTATAGTGTCTAATTATCTGTTAAATGCAAACAATAGATTTTTCACTTCAGACATTTTATTTTTCAGTTATAAAAATTCAAGTTATTTACTTTATATTTCTCTCTTCATTATGTTCATATTATGATTCTTGAATGTAGTCACAGAAGTTATTTTAAAGTCCTTGTATGTTAATTTGATCATATTGCCACTTTTGAGTCTATTTCTATTAATTTATTTTCTTTTCATTTTATGTTTAATTCTCCTACCTGGCATGTCTAATAATCTTTAAATGAGCAATGGATATTGTGAATACTGTATTTTTGAGCACATAAGTTTTCTTTTCTTTCTTTAAAACTGTTCAGTTTTGTTTGTTCAGACAATTGACTTAGTTATGGAACATCATTTTTGGGGAATTGTTTTAAACATTCTTAGTTTAAAACTGCAGTAGGGATTTTATTTTAGGGCTTTTGTAGCCCCACTGTGAAGAAATGGCCTCTATGGTGTTCCTGTTGAATGTGTTAACTGTTCAGGGATGTCTTTCTACCTTAAGCAGCCAGAATCTAAACACCTCTCAGTCATACATAAGTTCTGGTAGAAATTTAGCTTATAACTCCTTGATAATTACTGATTTCCCATTTGTTCCCTTGTCATCTTATTGTATTCTTTCCCTAAGCATGCACAGCTTCATATTAAGACAAAGATTCAAGGGAATCCTATACATCATTCTAGAGCTCTTAATCTGAAACTTTACATAAAGCTGTTTCCATTACTATGCCCTGCAAATTTGTCATCCCTCCTCCTCTCCCTGAAGTGAAATCTCCTCTTCTTGCCTAAAGAAGGCTCCAAGATCTGCTTAGTTCATTCTTACCTGTACTATATTCTTGAAATTTCCTTCATACAGAAGGCCAGGTTGATAGTACGGTTCACTTTGCTTTTATTCTCCTCTCAGTGTCATAATCCTGCTTTGTTTCTTTTTCAATTTCTGAAAGAGTTCTACGTATTTTGCCCATTTTCCAGTCTTCTTTTTTTTAAATGGAAGTCTGGTTTTAGTTACTTCATCATGATTAAACTCCTGACATATATTTTAAAATATGAGGAAGAAACTAAGGTAATATTATGTAAAAGTTGTGCTAAGTTATTTAATACATTATTTCATTTTCTCCTGAAAAACACCCAAGGAGATTTTATCATTCCAATTTCTTCAATGAAGAGGAGGAGTGGAGAAGATATAATGATAATTAGATGTGGGGAATTTCAGAAAGGCTTTATTCAGAGTTAGATCAGTGGAAGGGATAGGAAAAGGAAGAGCATAAACAAAGGTTGTTTTCTCAAGCAGGGAATTCAAAAATCGGAGTGAAGTAAGGAGGCTGTATATGATAATTAGACTATGGAAAGCCCTGAATACCAGCTTAAGGAGTATATATTTTATCCTAAAACAATAATAATAATAATAAACAGATCTTTCTGGTACTCCTCTGAATGATTTGTTTACCCATTCAAATTGGAAGTAGATTTCATATACATTCTTTCAGCAGTGGGGCAAGAAAATGTACATGCCCAACACTGGCTTCCATCTTTACTGGGATATGTTATTTATTGGTTGATTCACAAAGAATTCTGACAATACTAGTTCAAGAGAAAGGTAACCTGTTCTAAATTAGAAGTTTTAATATCTCTGGAGTATAAATCTGCTGTCATTGATTTTTAATTTTAAAGAAAATTTGGCAATATGGCAAGCAGGTAATACTTTGGAACTAAAATATGTCATGACTGGAAAAATATGCTAACTGTAGTTTAAACCATTGGAAAATATATAACCAGAGTTGACAAAGTCTCTGTTATGCATTATCATAAATTGATTCTACATATTATTATACAGGAAATACCCCAGGTATTTTCACTACCAAAGGATAAGGAGAAATTAAATGCCTTCATGGTAGCTTAGCTTGTCAAGGGACAGAAATATATTGCTTCCAGTCATGTGGCAAATGTAGATGCCAATTGAGCACAGCAGCCACAAGAGAAGTTGCTTTATTTTGAAACTGAATGTTGTCCAGAACTCTGGGTAAAAACTCAACTCTGCTAAACCCCCAAGGTGTTTAACGTGAAATGAGAGTTTCATTACCAATTCAGGTAAGAATAAAAGATAGAAATTTATTAGCTCTCTGGAGGAGTTTGCATTCCAAAAAGATTCCATAAAATCTATGATGATGGCTGAGAAGTGACAAAAACACTTATGGATGTTTTTGCTCTAAATATATGTGCAGTTTTACCATTATATTTTAGAGGAATAAATCACTTAGCCTGTGAAAGCACCCAAGGTATACAGGTGTTACCAATTTTAATTTTTCTCATTAAATCTCTAATTTGTTATTGTTTTTGTTTTAAAATGTCCCTTCTTACAACTCTTATAACATTTAACATAGTTTGCATATTTAAAAATAACCCACTGCATGCAACTCAATTGTCAGGAAGGACATTTGAATTTTCACAGGAAAATAGACACTTTAGCTACTAAGAAGCAACTAATTACTGAAGTAGCTGTTGTGATATTCTTTTACTTTTCCTAAATGGTCAATATTACTTCAGTGGGAAATAATTTATTTGGCTGTATAAAGGAGGCACACAAAATTGATTAGGTGTTTTGCAATGGCCTTTGTGCTTTGAAAACTGTTGATAATGACCATTTTAGAGATTGGAATGAGAAACAATAAGGCACTTTCATTCGTTTGTCTGTCTATTTGCTGCTTGAACAGCTGGAGTGTCTTTTAGTGATTCTCTTTTTCCTATGATAGCATAGCAATGTAATCTTATTTTCTGGGCCTGATTCATATCATGATTCTTTAATTTCACAAAAACTAATAATTTGGCTACATAGATTAGCTAACTAATTGTGCTCTAGCAGTATATTTATAGATCAAGTAATCATAGCTACAAATTTCCCCGATGTCTGCAAAATTGTACTGCTGTGTGGTAATATTAACTCCTTTGTCATTTGAGTTTACCTTGATCATTCTTTCTTTAAAATGACATGCTTTGAAATTAGGAATTTTAGGCAGGAATGTGGTAAATTAAAATTTTCTTCTTGAGAAATATATGTTTTTACCTTTTTGTGTTCTATTTCAGTGAATTCAATGTTTTTAATCAGATCTTGTTTAGCATAATGAGCTCTGAATAGGACCCCTGATCAGATGACATCACTTCAAGTGGAAGAGATGTGACTTTCATTTTTAGCTACACTAGAACTTGCTTGGTAACCTTGAATAAGTTACTTAACCCCTCGCTGGCTTATTTTTATTACCTGCAAATTGAATATAATAGATTCAGCCTCCCTCATGATGGGACTGAAGGATAGTTAACACAATCTTTCAAAAATGCCCTTGGCCTCTGAGGAACCATGCTCTAAAACAGCAGTTGTACTGGAAACCAGACCCTAGATCACCTTTGCAACCTTTAAATTGAACCATTTATGCACGTTGTCACATCTAGCCTTTGCTCCTTAGATTGATCTTAGTCCATTTTAACCTTAAAAGCATCTCTTTAATATTCTTGGTCAATTTAAAATTACCTTTCAGTGAAACACGCAGTTTATAATAAGTGATTTGCAAACCATAAAGAAATTAGAGAGTTTTATAAAAAATAATAACTCTAGAAACTTTGAAAAAAAATAAGAATTGAATTTAAAATAGATGAAGCAAATTGATAAAATTATTTGAATTTTAAAGAATGCATGATAGATAATAATAAACCCAAGGTGTACTGATGAAAATTTTCACCTTCAGATGTTTGGTTATTGTTTTTCCATTTTTTAAATAAGATGAAATAATCTTTCACCTTCATTTTACTCATAACACACCTTTAACTGTAACATAATTTTGTTGTGTTTGCTCTGCATTTTGTATAACTTATTTTCTTATTTCCACCATTGTCATATTTCTTACTAATCATAGGTGCTAAGATTTGCTATCATGACTTCTTTGCAGATCATATTTATATTTACTTCCTTTCTGTTATCTAAAAATATATTTCCCTGTCAGTCTAGCAACAACTTTACTGAAAATAATGACAGGATTAACCGAATCTTCTACTTTCTTTGTTTTTATTCTCTACATTTAGAATCCAAAGAACATACCTTTTATATTTTACTTTATGGCATTTATTGATCATGAGCCAAAACAGTAAAAGAGACCAGCAACATTTTCCAGCCAAGTGGATTTTATGAATTGATTTATTCAATCACAGTGAAGATACACACTGAAATGGTGTATAATTATTATTTGAAAATAGTAGTAATAATATATTTCTATCAACTTTTATTATCTATTTTTATTAAATCATATAAAATAATCAATACACTTTGATCAGATTAACTTTTGGTCACTTACTCAAATTAGTGCATCCCACAAATTATCATGCTTGAACATATTCCAGAGAATAGACTGAGACATGTGAAAACAATCTTTAAGGAAGTGTTTATAAATCTTTTTTCAAATAATTATGAGGAATATCTCAATATGAACATTTAAATTAACATTACAAGACCTCAAAGGACTTTAACTTAGGAAATATATGATTGGGAAATATCAGGTTAAGTGTTTTAGTATATTTCTTCTGGTTTCATTTAATCTGGAATCTTTCCTCTTACCATTTGTTATGGAAGTCTAGGTATCACTCATCTCTGTGTAGAATCAAGGAGTCTGTCACAAGCATTAGGTACCTGTAGAAGATATTTTACATGGCAGATATTGGAGTAAACTTATCCTTAATTTAGAGCATTACACACTTCTGTGAAGTAGCATGTTACCTTGAAATTATTAGAGCCATAGAAATGGTTGATGAATCCAGCATACACAAAGCAGAGAGAGAATTTTCTTCAGATGGTGTAAAAAGCTCTGATTTATGAAAGTGATGAGTTCAACAAACGGTGGTATGTATGGTGTATGGAATAGAACAGGGTAATAAAGAATCAGTTAATGATATAAAACTGTCCAGAATAAGATATTGTTGGTTCAAAGAGATTATATATGAATACTAGTTATAATCTTGAATGTAAATTTACCCTACAACAGATAACCCCTGTCACCTATGTGTCTCCTTCCCACACTTCTTCAGCTGTTACTATAATTAAGATGAAATCAATAGGGGACTATAAAATTAACATCCAGATCATCACTTGGCGGTTCTATGATTCAGTTACAAGAGGAAACTTTAGGATAAACTTTTGATAAACAAGTCAGATTTAGATACAAACACTTCTTACCTAAAAGGAGAAAACAGAGGAATTTAGGCAAGAGCAATGAGTATACACAACAGTGTTAACCCATTTTTTTGTTCCTCTGAGATTCATAACCTATTTAACCTATATAAATAGGTTAGATATTTTAAAATGCTAAGTAAAATATTGTAAGGCAGATAAGATAGAAGACAGAGAGATTTCTACCTTGATTCTTAAGAGTAAAAGCCAGTTCTCACAGTCAGAAGAGAAAGAGAGAGAACAGCACCCAGCAATACAGTCTAACAAACCAACTTTTGGAATAAAGACATTGCATCTGCCTTGTGATATAGTTCTTTAAAAAATTAAATAAATAAATATTTCCCCAGAAAATCCCTAACATATTTCCTCTTCTATCTTATGTAACACAGTTGTGCCACATGCCTGAACAAACTTAACCTTAGCAATGATTGATTACATAAAGAGGGAAAAATACAGATACTAAGTAGAGGGCTTAATATTGGTACTACTTTTTATCATGTAAAAGCCATATCCATTTAGCATCAGAGAATGTCTTAGAGGAAGCCTGACTCCATGCTTTACCTTTAGATATTTGAACTAGAATTTCTTGAACCTATACACTCAACTTAAATGGTCAAAGATATTTAATAAGGTTTAAATACAAAAGAAGGCGGCAAGCATTGTCAAATATCAACATTGCTTGGAATGGATAAAATAGCTGGTTATTATTTACTTGCATAAAATAATACATACATACAGGAGAATTTTACTTACATTTACAGCTAAAATTATAAGGAAATTTCCTTATGAGGAAAGCAAATATGTGAATAATCTTAGTTGACACCCAACTAATGATTAAGTTAAAAATTAAACTATTAGCACATTAAATATATTAGATTTCAAGGGAGGATTTGCGTGAAGACCTATTTGTTTAATTTTAAAAATATAGTAATTTTAAAAAGATAGGGGACAAAAATAAGGAGAGACAGAACTTATCTTTTTTTAAAAAAGGAGACAAGTTTACTCACAAGACATCATACAAAATTATTACAATTTCTGAAAAATATTCAACACTGTCTTGGAATGGCCCAGCACTTCCATATGAATTGCAAAATAGACATGTAATAACATGTTCAGATTCTGAATCAAATGGGCAGTGAATATTGTAAAAATGTTCTGCTTGAGTCCTTTGGGAATGCAATGTAGTTATGTGATTATAGAACAAATGTGGTGAAATTTTGTTGATTATAATCTCAAGGTAAGGAAGAGCTTTTAGGAGAAAAATTAATTTATAATTATGAATGTTTAAAAAGAAAAATAAATTTTTCCAAACTACTGATTATAATACTAAAACATCACAAAATTGAGTTTTGGTTTCAAATTGAAGTAGATTTATCTTTCTTTAAGAAATAATTATCATTTAGATTTTACTAAATGATAATTAGAATCTAATTATCACTTAGATTCTACTTTAAAAAATATGCTATAGAAATTTTATATTTTCATTGAAATCACAAATATTATATAAAATGTTTTAGAAGCATGACTACTATATATTTCGATAGCCATATATTCTAAATCATTTCTCAGCAAGCCCTCACTTTATATAATTTATGTTTAATAACCAATTAAGTGTGTAATAAAAAGTATTTAATTGTCATACTCTGTACAGCAAATTGATTTGTATAAGGAAGATTCAGTTAAAATAGAGCAGGCAATCTGCTTAGACTGACTTTCTTGTAAATATAAGCTCTATTAGAGAGACACCTTGATTTCTCAAATATAGATGTGATGTTATATGCTTACCATTAAGACTTAGAAAGAAACTTAAGCTTTCCAATCATTGTTCTCATAAAAGCATAATTAAAGTACTGAAAACAATAGCAAATTCTGGAGTAACTGTCAGACTGCTGAATTATTCTACATCATCAATTGGAAAAAATGAAAAATGTGGGTTTTTAAGGATTTTTATTAGATTTATAACCTGTATTGCAAGCATAGCCTGGATTTAATAAATGTTTTAAAAATATTATTATAGGTTAACTTTAATGGCATGAATTTGGCTTCCAGAAAACTTGGTAAATGCTGAATAATTATACTTCAGTAAGCACTGTTTCACACATCTACTTCCAAATCACAGATATTAATAGATATGTTATTTTTAAAGTTGCCTATTTTTAATCATAAGCAACTTACTTCATATGGAGCAAAGAATCAAATAACAAGATTTCTAAATAACATAAGCTCTATTTTACTTTTTACCTACACCTACAGGCTTGAAATTGGTATTTCAAAAACTTTCCTTTGAGAATTCTGTTGCTGAGATTTGTGCTTATATTGGCTAAAATCTATTTTTTTTCATCTATTTTCTTTGCCATTATAAACACTTGAATTTCTGAACTTAAGATGTATATGTCACATTCTTGGATATTTAACTTCTTTATAGTTTCTATATCCTTAATTTATACAACCAAAAGATGGCAGTACTTCATCAAGTATTATTTTACTATAGGCTTTAGTATTTATTTTCACAATAGTCAAAATCTATTAGGTACACTTTTTATATTTTAAGAGTAGGGCTATATTCAATATTAAAAGCTTTCCAATAAATATTTTTGATCTTTTTTTTAAGTAATTTAAGAAATAAAAGTCCTGTAATAATGTCAAATAGAGCATACTCTGAGTGAATCTCACCGAAGACAGATCTTTGAAGACCTGTGGAGCTACCTTCCTATTTTTTTTTTTTTTTTTTTTTGCAGTATGCAGGCCTCTCACTGCTGTGGCCTCTCCCATTGCGGAGCACAGGCTCCGGATGTGCAGGCCCAGAGGCCACGAATCACACACCTAGCCGCTCTGCGGCATGTGGGATCCTCCTGGACCGGGGCATGAACTCGTGTGCCCTGCAGCGGCAGGCGGACTCTCAACCACTTCGCCACCAGGGAAGCCCCTACTTTTCTATTAATACAATGATCTTGGTTTCATTTCAAAGAACTTAAAACCTGTATTTGTGCTTACATATGTGCCAAAGTGAGGCTGAATCGTTAAATTTTCCATTAGGCTCAAGAGTTTTGATTCCAGCTCTAACAAAGACTGCACCCAAGTATTTCTAATTAATGCACCATCAATATAAAGGAAGTAGATTTTCATATTTAAATATAGCAGCACTGAAATTCCACTGAATTTTTGAGTGTGGAATAATAATTAACTGAACTTTTTGATTATCCTCACTGTCTGTTGTATTAATAGCTAGTTTTCTCTGACAGTCTTTGTCCCCTCAGCTACCTTTTGCTCACGCCCAACCAAAACCCACACAATAATCCATTTTAATGTATTTTAATTTAATAAGTTCTAGCCATATATTATAAATCACAAATGATTTCACGTCTACATAACTGTATCCAAATATCTTTCCTAACCTCTAATTCTGCCTCTTGCAAGAACATTTGTCATTACTTATTACTATGCTATTTAATATCAAAGGTGAAACTCCAGATATTAAGTGTGTTTTCCAAGCTGCTTATTGACAAGACAATTTTAACATTCCTCTCAGCTTGACTAAACTTTAGACAGGTTTCTTTTGGAACATTAGCCCTTGACCTCCCTTTCAGATTTCAAAGGAAAGCAGAAGAATGGTGTGAGATGACAATTATAAAGATTCATGTCAAACAGTCAATGTTTTCTTTTTCTGCTCATTCTTTTGACTATTATCTTAGCCATGACTGTATCTTATAGCTGAGGTCATTTCAGGAAACAGATGTGAGCTGATTAAAGATTTAACTAGAAATAGCCTAAAAGAACAAAAGTGTGGATATGTATACAAGTATGGATATACACAGAAGCATATATACTTATATATATTATTTATTACTTATATATACTAATTATTTATATATGTAGTATATACACACAGTTGTATATAATCCTCTGTCAAATGCCCCCATTCAAAAGCACAGGACAAACACTATATTTTTGTGTTCCTTTATCTTCCCTCCTCAAATTTAACCACAGGAATTTATACTTGAAATAATGGTAGTGAAAAAGTGAGCACACAAAGTTTTGCTGTTATTTTTTTTTTCAGGAGACATTGATGGGAAGTTATGGTTGAAGGATGAATGATGAACAAAAATAACCAATTCTTGTGAATGAACATAAGAATACTAGAAACAGTAAGTATGGGTCCTTTAACAAACTATGTGCTTTTTAGAAAGACTCATTTCTATCTTTTAAAGCTATTTCTTTCCATTCAGATGAAACTTTTTTGAGTTATAGAAAATATTACCTAATTTAAAAAAAATTAGTAAACTGTGGCTCAGAGAGTTTGTATAACTTTGAAAAGGGAGAGAGAATTGTATAAGTACCAGGAAACACTGTTCAATACTCTGTAATAACCTAAATGGGAAAAGAATTTGAAAAAGAATAGATATAGGTATATGTATAACTGAATCACTCTGCTGTACACCTGAAACTAACACAATGTAGTTAATCAGCTATACTCCAATATAAAATAAAAATTTTTTAAAAAGAAAAAAATGAAGGTAAGTCCTCTGGCTTGTACCTCCTCACCCTTTTAACTTCACTCTGTCTCATTTGAAAATTACAACATTAAAGTAATAGTTTGCTTTTCTCAATATGCTTTCACATAGATTACTCTATTGATATAAAAGGTAAAAGTAATCTAATCCAATAACAAAGTGGGGAGGGGAGTCTGGGATTTGTTTTAGGGATTTAAGTGTTTCCTTTCCATTATAAGAAAAGTGAGAACAGTGGCCTTCTTACTTTATGGAATGGTATAGACACATTACTGTGTCTTTGGTGATTGATAAGGGATCTTTAAAAAGGGATATGGGTGTATGATAGTTTTCTAATAGATATTTGCACACAATTGGTGTGAAGGGAATCAATTTCCAGACTTTCAACATTCATGTATGATGTTTTCAAAAATCAATGTCTAAAATTTCACTCTCATGATGAGATGCAACTTCTCCTCACCCACCTCTCTCTTTCTCAAGTGTTCTTCAAACTTGCAAATACACACACACACCTCCTAACAACCTTAGAATTTAGGTCTGAAACATGTGTACCATTTGTGTGCAACCATTGTTGTACACAAATATCTCTAGGTCATCAAATAGAGGAACACATGGAAGTAATATGGACTGGTTATTTGTTTCCTTTGTGGCTTTTACAAACAGGTGGTTTCAAAATGTCTACCCTAAACAAATCAAGTCATTAGCTGACATATCCTTAAGGTCTTTTTTGATAATTAATTATTCTGTGAGATTTGCTCTATAACTCAAAAGGATTTCAAAAAACTGGGTGGCATCTTGGTAATAAAAATGTTCATTGTTTTCATAGATTGTCTAGGAATTTACATTTAAAACAATAAATAAAAATGAAAAGGATACTAAATTCAGCCACATTCCAGCAATATAAGTAAGCTTCATTCACAAATACAAAAAACTAATTGAAAATGAGAATCTCTTTTATCTTATTAAAAGAAGAATTCCCAACAAAATTTGACATTTAAAAAAATAATTGTATTTAAGCCTATGTTTATATTGATCAATTACCAATAAATAAAAACTCCTTGCATAAGGTTTGTTTTATGTAGTACAATACCTATTGTCACAGGAATTGTTAAAAATAATACATATTTTGTGTATCTATTTAAAGAGAAAATGATATGGTGGTAAATAGTTTTTTAGGCCAACATTATATTTCACAAAGATAAAATTCTATTGGTGAAGTTGAATGGAAATATTTTAAATCTTCTCAATATATATTTCAAATTAAACTTTAAATGTCAAATTTAAAATATGAATGGGACATATAATTATACATAATTCCTTTGGAAGATACAAGTGTCTAAAATTCAAAGAATGCTGATTCTTACTACAATTATAGAACCAGAAAAAAAAGACATGTTTATAATAGCTAACAGAGCACAAAAAATGTTAGTATATGAAGATGATTCCAGAAATTTGTTGGAGCCTTTATTTATTAAATTTATTTATGTTTTATTAATTTATTTAACATATATAATTTATTTTATATAAATGCATTTATTTACTAAATAATATAAGGAGGGTCTTGAAATCTGGCAGTCAATATTTTTTATAGAACTTCCTATTCACTCATATTTTTATGAAATAACAGAATTCTTTCCAACCCTTTCTTCCTTCTCATAAAGATAATTTGGGAACATATGAGAAACGTGATTTAACTTCCACCAATCATACACATGTGGAAAATATTTCTGGAAAGGGAGGATTATATTTATTTTAAAATTTGTTTAGAATATTTCTATGTAGTTTAGTTTTAGAAATTATTTCAACTCGGTCATGAGATTATTTTTGTACTATAATTATCCATATTTATTATCATCCTTTTTTTTAGTACTTTTTTTTTCTCCACTTAGCAATGGACTTCAGATCACATCATTCCTAATCAGATTGTAGACACAGAGAAGTCTGCCAGGCACCAGGGTCTTTGCCAAAATGAGGTGAGTTGCTTGGGCCACTTATCCACTGTAAGTAGCTGACAAAGAAAATTGTACTTGAAAAGAAGCCAGGTTTACAGAATTTCTACAGACTCCTTAGAGTAACGCCATTTTAATTTTAGAAGTTAAAGGGGCAGTGCCCCATGCCACCACCAGAGTTTCAATGTTTGCATACCATTGCCAAAATACCCTGGACTTCAAGGGCTTGGACATCATAAAAGTGAAGGCAACACAGTGTTTAGAAACAAAGATGCAGTCATGACACTTCTGTTACAAAAACAAAAGTCCTGTACTAGAATCTTATTTTTCCTTAGATAAAATACAAAGGCTTTAGTGGGCATTCAAGAAGTTAAGACCTTGAATGGACACTTCTTGTCTGACATAGCAGTGAAATTTGTTCACTGTCCTTCTTGCTCTCTTCAATGGACTCTTGAAGCTCCCTTCTGGTTTTTGCTGTAGTCTCTTATACCCCAGGGTCTTTCAACCATACAGCTTCCTCAGCCTGAAATATTCTAAAGTGACCATCTAATCCTTATTCTACAATCAGGTCTAACTTTAGTGTCATTTCTTCAGGAAGCCTTCCCTTAATCTGGGCTTATCTGCATTTGTTTTAAAATCTTGAAACATTTCTATGAGAAGAAGGGATTATAAGAATGAGAACTTGGCAACTAATATTTACTGAGCTCTCACTATATGTCAGGCACTCATTAGCTCTTTTAGTCATTATTGCAACCCTACGAAGTAGATACTTCCCTCTTATTATTTCTATTTCAAACTAAGTATTAGATTCTGATTGGATTTACTTGTCCAAGGTGACAAGGCTTTTAAGTGGCAGGTAATTATTTCTTTAATATGTGTACTTGGGCAGTGTAGAAAGACATGGATTTCATGTCTCCCCACAACTAAGGCACCCACAGGACAATGGTGGGAGATCTAGATGCCCAAGGTGACAGGAGGAACCCCCAAATGAACTGGTAGGACATAGGGGGACTGAGGGGGTAGGCTAAGTGAAGGCTGGACAGGGCTGGCATCCCTGAAGGGTGTCTGAAAGGGAGGGAGTAGTTCCCACACCTGGAGGTAACCTTGGGGTCTCCGATCAGGGAGTAGTGCACCAATGTATCCCCTGCCCAATCGGCCAGAGAAGCCTGCTCAGCTCTCAGGTTGGGTCCTATGCCCTCAGAGACCCCCTCCAGGCCGTGTGGGTCCTTGGGGCATAGAAGGGAGGCCAGGGAGATCAGGAGAAGCAAGCAGGAGGGACCTTCCAGGACAGAGGAGCAGGAGAGGAGTGAAGGGTGTTGGCCTTGCTCACTCAAACCTGGGAAACCTACTGAGCTCCCAGGCCAGTCTCCCACCTTCCAAAGCCTCCTCCATGCCACGTAGGACCTGGGGGCATAGGAGGGAGGCTGGGAGGGGGAGATCAGGAGAAGCAGGCAGGAGGGGCCTCCAGGACCAGAGAGGGAGAGGAGCAGAGGGCATTGGCCCCATCCACTTGAACTCAGGGAAACCTACTTAGTTCCCAAGTGAGATCCTCCACCCTCTTAGAGGCAGGAGGCCCCTTTTGTTCCATTGAGCCTAACCCACACACCCGACACCTCCAGGACCTTTTCCAGCCGTGTGGGTCCTAAGCATAAGCCTTGCCCACTGCCCAAACCCCACCCATGCTTAGTCCTCAACCTCCACAGCCAAGCCATTTTCCACCTTAGTTTTTTTTTCTCCTCCTCTTTTTTACTATTGTGGTTCTATTTTACATTCTGATTGCTGTTTCACCTATATTTCGATTTTTATAGTCTTTATAACATATCTATTAGTTTCCTAGTCTAATTTTACTTTTAACTTTGTTATTGTTCTTCCCCCTGCCTTTTATTATTTTTCCCTCTCTGTGTGGCTTGCAGTATCTTGGTTCACAAGATGGGGGTTGGGAAGAAGCTCCTTCAGTGGGAGTGCTGAATCTGAACCATTGGACTAACAGAGAACCTCAGATCCCAGGGAATATTCATTGGAGTCAGGTCTCCTGGAGGTCCTCATATCAACACCAAGACACAGCTCTACCAAACAGCCTACAAACTACAGTGTTGGAAACCTCAGGCAAAAAAAAAAAAAAAAAAAAAAAAACAGTAAGACAGGAACACAATCCCACTTATCAGAAAAATAAAAATAAAAATAAATGAGATGGCAAAAAAATATGTCACAGTTGAAGGAACAAAGTAAAAACCTACAAGATCAAATAAATGAAGAGGAAATAAGCAATTTACCTGAAAAACAACTCAGAAAAATGATAGTAAAGATGATCCAGAATCTCGGAAATAGAATGGAGGCATGGATTGTGAAAATACAAGAAATGTTTAACAAAGATCTAGAAGAACTAAAGAACAAAAGAACAGAGATGAACAACACAATAACTGAAATGAAAAATGTACTACAAGGAATAAAAAACAGAATAACTGAGTCAGGAGAATGAGTAAGTGAGCTGGAAGACAGAGGGGTGAAAATAACATCTGAGGAGCAGAATAAAGAAAAAAGAATGAAAAGAATTGAAGACAATCCCAGAGACCTCTGGGACAATACTAAATGCACGAATATTTGAATCATAGGTGTCCCAGAAGAATAAGAGAAAAAGAAAGGGTCTGAGAAAATATTTGAAGTGATTATAGTGGAAAATTTGGTAACATGGGAAAGGGAATAGTCACCTAAGTCCAGGAAGCACAGAGAATGGCATCCAGGATAAACCCCAGATGAAGCACATCAAGACACATATTAATCAAACTAACAAATATTAAATTCAAAGAAAAAATATTAAAAGTAGCAAGGGAAAAACAAAAAAATAACATACAAATGAAACCCCATAAGTTTATCATCTGACTTTTCAGCAGAAACTCTGCAAGCCAGAAGGGAGTGGCAGGATATACTTAAAGTGATGAAAGGGAAAACCTACTACCAAAATTACTCTACCCAGCAAGGATCTCATTCAGATTCAAAGGAGAAATCAAAAGCGTTTCAGACAAGCAAAAACTAAGATAATTCAGCACCAACAAACCAGCTTTACAACAAATGCTAAAGAAACGTCCCTATGTTGGAAACACAAGAGAAGAAAAAGACCAAAAAAACAAACCTAAAACAATTATGAAAATGGTAATAAGAACATACATATCGATAATAACCTTGAACGAAAATGGATTAAATGTCCCAACCAAAAGACAAGACAGGCTGAATGGATAAAAAAACAGACCCATATATATGCTGTCTACAAGAGACCCACTTCAGACCTAGAGGGACACATACAGACTGAATGTGAAGGGATGGAAAAAGATATTCCATGCAAATGGAAATCAAGAGAAAGCTGGAGTAGCAATACTCGTATCAGATAAAATAGACTTTAAAATAAAGGCTGTTACAAGAGATAAGGAAAGACAATACATAATGATCAAGGGATCAATCCAAGAAAAAGATATAGCAATTATAAATGTTTATGCACCCAACCTAGGAACACTTCAATACATAAGGCAAATGCTAACAACCATGAAAGGGGAAATCGACAGTAACACAATAATAGTAGGGGACTTTAACACCCCACTTACACCAATGGACAGATCATCCAAACAGAAAATAAATAAGAAAATACATACTCAATGGTGAAAAACTGAAAAAATTTCCTCTAAGATGAAGAAAGTCAAGGATGTCCACTCTTGCCAATCTTATTCAACATAGTTTTGGAACTCTTAGCCACAACAATCAGAAAAGAAAATAGGTTCAATGCAATCCCTATCAAATTACCAATGGCATTCTTCACAGAATTAGAACAAAAAATTTTACAATTTGTATGGAAACACAAAAGACCCCAAATAGCCAAAGAAATCTTGAGAAAGAAAAAGAGAGCTGGAGAAATCAGGCTCTCCAATTTCAAACTACACTACAAAGTGACAATAATCAAAAGAGTATGGTACTGGCACAAAAATAGAAATATAGATCAATGATTCAGCACAGAAAGCCCAGAGAAAAACCCATGCACATATGGCCACCTAATTTATGACAAAGGAGTCAAGAACATACAATGTAGGAAAGACAGCCTCTTCAAAAGTTGTGTTGGGAAAACTGGACAGCTACATGTAAAAGAATGAAATTAGAAAAATCCCTAACACCATACACAAAAATAAACTCCAGATGGATTAAAGACCTAAAAGTAGGACCAGGCACTACAAAACTCTTAGAGGAAAACATAGGAAAAACACTCTTTGACATAAACCACAGCAAGATCTTTTCTGACCCACCTCCTAGAGTAATGAAAGTAAAGAGTGTTCTTCCTATGTTTTCCTCTAAGAGTTTTATAGTGCTCAGTATTATATTTAGGTCTCTAATCCATTTTGAGTTTATTTTTGTGTATGGTGTTAGGGAGTGTTCTAATTTCATTCTTTTACATGTAGCTGTCCAGTTTTCCCAGCACCACTTATTGAAGAGACTGTCTTTTCTCCATTGTATATCCTTTCTGCCTTTGTCATAGATTAGTTTACCATGGGTGCTTGGGTTTATCTCTGGGCATTCTATCCTCTTCCATTGATCTATATTTCTGTTTTTGTGCCAGTATCATATTATCTTGATTACTGTAGCCTTGTTATATAGTCTGAAGTCAGGGAGTCTGATTCCTGCAGCTCCATTTTCTTTCCCCTCAAGACTGCTTTAGCTCTTCAGGGTCTTTTGTGTCTCCATACAAATTTTAAGACATTTTGTTCTAGTTCTGTAAAAAATGCCATTGGTAATTTGATAAGGATTGCATTGAATCTGTAGATTGCTTTGGGTGGTATAGTCATTTCACAATATTGATTCTTCCAATCCAAGAACATGGTATCTCTCTATCTGTTGGTATTGTCTTTAATTTTTTCACCAGTGTCTTATAGTTTTCTGCATACAGGTTTTTATCTCCCTAGGTAGATTTATTCCTAGGTATTTTATTCTTTTTGTTGCAATGGTAAATGGGAGCATTTCCTTAATTTCTCTTTCAGATTTTTCATCATTAATATATAGGAATGCAAGAGATTTCTGTGCATTAATTTTGTATCCTGCAACATTACCAGATTCATTTTTTAGCTCTAGTAGTTTTCTGGTGGCATCTTTAGGATTCTCTATGTATAGTATCATGTCATCTGCAAACAGTGACAGTTTTACTTCTTATTTTCCAAATTGTATTCTTTTATTTCTTTTTCTTCTCTGATTGCCATGGCTAGGACTTCGAAAACTATGTTGAAAAATAATGGTGACAGTGGACATCCTTGTCTTGTTCTTCATCTTAGAGGAAATGCTTTCAGTTTTTCACCATTGAGAATGATGTTTGTTGTGGGTTTGTCATATACGGTCATTATTATGTTGAAGTAGGTTCCCTCTATGTCCACTGTCTGGAGAGTTTTTATCATAAATGGGTGTTGAATTTTGTCAAAAGCTTTTTCTGCATCTATTGAGATGATCATATTGTTTTTATTCTTCAATTTTTTTAATATGGTGTATCACATTGATTGATTTGTGTGTATTGAAGAATCCTTGCATCTCTGGGATACATCCCACTTGATCATGGTGTATGATCCTTTTAATGTGTTGTCGGATTCTGTTTGCTAGTATTTTGTTGAGGATTTTTGCATCTATATTCATCAGTGATATTGGTCTGTAATTTTCTTTTTTTTTGTAGTATCTTTGTGTGGTTTTGGTATCAGGGTGATGGTGGCCTCATAGAATGAGTTTGGGAGTGATCCTTCCTCTGCAAATTTTTGGAAGAGTTTTAGAAGGATGGGTGTTAGCTCTCTTCTAAATGTTTCATAGAATTCACCTGTGAAGTCCTCTGGTCCTGGACTTTTGTTTGTTGGAAGATTTTTAATCACAGTTTCAATTTCATTACCTGTGATTGGTCTGTTCATATTTTCTGTTTCTTCCTGATTCAGTCTTGGAAGGTTATAGTTTTCTAAGAGTTTGTCCATTTCTTCCAGGTTGTCCATTTTATTGGCATAGAGTTGATTGTGGTAGTCTCTTAGGATGCTTTGTATTTCTGCGATGTCTTTTGTAACTTCTCCTTTGTCATTTTTTATTTTATTGATTTAAGTCCTCTCCCTCTTTTTCCTGATGAGTCTGGCTAATGGTTTATCAATTTTGTTTATCTTCTCAAAAAAACAGATTTTAGTTTTATTGATCTTTGCTATTGTTTTCTCTGTTTCTATTCCATTTGTTTCTGCTCTGATCTTTATGATTTCTTTCCTTCTGCTAACTTTGGGTTTTGTTTGTTCTTCTTTCTCTATTTCCTTTACGTGTAGGGTTAGATTGTTTATTTGACATTTTTCTTGTTTCTTGAGGTAGGCTTGTATAGCTTTAGACTTCCTTCTTAGAACTGCTTTTGCTGCATCCCATAGGTTTTGGATCATCATGTTTTCATTGTCACTTGTATCTAGGTATTTTCTGATTTCCTCTTTTATTCCTTCAGTGATCTCTTGATTATTTAGTAACGTTTAGCCTCCATGTGTTTGTGTATTTTACGTTTTTTTTTTTGCATGTAATTGATTTCTAATCTCATAGCGTTGTGGTCAGAAAAGATGCTTGATATGATTTCAATTTTCTTAAATTACTGAAGCTTAACTTGTCACCCATGATGTGATCTATCCTGAAGTACGTTCCATGTGCACTTGAGAAGAAAGTGTAATCTTCCATTTGGGGATGGATGTACTATAAATATCAATTAAATCTGTCTGGACTTTTGTGTCATTTAAAGGTTGTGTTTCTGTATTAATTTTCTGTTTGCATGATCTGTGCATTGGTGTAAGTGTGGTGTTAAAGTTCCCCACTATTATTGTGTTACTGTCAACTTCCTATTTTAGAGTTGTTATCAGGTGCCTTATGTATTGAGGTGTTCCTATGTTAGGTGCATATATATTTATAATATGTATATCTTCTTCTCGGATTGATCCCTTCATCATCCAGTAGTGTCCTTCCTTTTCTCTTGTGACATTCTTTATTTCAAAGTCTATTTTATGTTATATGAGTATTACTACTCCAGCTTTCTTTTGATTTTCATTTGTGTGGAATATCTTTTTACATCCCCTCACTTTCAGTCTGTATGTGTCTCTAGGTCTGAAGTGGGTTTCTTGTAGACAGCATATATATGGGTCTTGCTTTTGTATCCATTCAGCAAGCCTGTGTCTTTTGGTTGGAGTATTTAATCCATTCACATTTAAGGTAGTTATCAATATGTAGATTCCTATTACCATTTTCTTAATTGTTTTGGGTTTGTTTTTGTAGGTCCTTTTCTCTCTTGTGTTTCCCACTTAGAGAAGTTCCTTTAGCATTTGTTGTAGATCTGGTTTGGTGGTGCTGAATTCTCTTAGCTTTTGCTTGTCTGTAAAGCTTTTGATTTCTCCAACAAATCTGAATGAGATACTTGCTGGGTAGGGTAATCTTGGTTGTATGTTCTTCTCTTTTATCATTTTGAGTATATCATGCCACTCCCTTCTGGCTTGTAGAGTTTCTGCTGAGAAATCAGCTGTTAACCTTATCAGAGTTCCCTTGTATGTTATTTGTCTTTATTCCCTTGCTGCTTTCAATAATTTTCGTTGTCTTTAATTTTTACCAATTTGATTACCATGTGTCTCAGCATGTTTCTCCTTGGGTTTATCCTGTATGGGACACTCTGCACTTCCTGGACTTGGGTGGCTATTTCCTTTCCCATGTTAGTGAATTTTTCGACTATAATCTCTTCAACTATGTTCTTGGGCCTTTTCTCTCTCTCTTCTCCTTCTGGGACCACTATGATGTGAATGTTGTTGCGTTTAATGTTGTCCCAGTGGTCTCTTAGGCTATCATCATTGCTTTTCATTCTTTTTTATTTATTCTGTTCCACAGCTGTGAATTCCACCATTCTGTTTTCCAGATCACTTACCCATTCTTCTGCCTCAATTATTCTGCTATGGATTCCTTCTAGTGTACTTTTCATATCAGTTACTGTATTTTTCATCTCTGTTTGTTCTTTAATTCTTCTAGGTCTTTGATAAACATTTCTTGCATCTTCTCAATCTTTGCCTCCTTTCTTTTTCCTAGGTCTTAGATCATCTTTACTATCATTATTCTGAATTCTTTTTCTGGAAGGTTGCCTATCTCCAGTTTATTAAGTTGTTTTGCTGAGGTTTTACCTGAAGATAAAGAAAAGGAAATAAAAGAGGAAATCAAAAGATACCTAGAAACAAATGACAGTGAAAACAAGATGACCCCAAAACTATGGGATGCAGCAAAAGTAGTTCTAAGAGGGAAGTTCATAGCAATTCAAGCTCTCCTCAGAAAACAAGAAAAATCTCAAATAAAGAATCTAAACTTACACTTAAAGCAAGTAGAAAAAGAAGAACAAAGAAAACCCCAAATTACTAGAAGGAAAGAATCATAAATATCAAAACAGAAATAAATGAAATAGAAACAAAGAAAACAAAAGCAAAAATAAATAAAACTAAAAGCCTTTTCTTTGAAAAGATAAACAAAATTGTTAAACCACTAGCAAGGCTCATCAAGAAGAAAAGGGAGAGGACTCAAATCAGTAAAATTAGAAATGAAAAAGGAGAGATTACAACTGACACCGCAGAAATCCAAAAGATCATGAGACTACTAAAAGCAACTATAGGCCAATAAAATGGACAACTTGAAAGAAATGGACAAACTCTTGGAAAACCATAACCTTCCAAGACTGAACCAGGAAGAATTAGAAAATATAAACAGGCCAATCACAGGTAACAGAATTGAAACTGTTTCGAAAAAATCTTCCAACAAACAAAAGTCTAGGACCAGTTGGCTTCACAGGTGATTTTTATCAAACACTCAGAGAAGAGTAAACACCTATACTTGTCAAACTCTTCCAAAAAACTGCAGGGGAGGAACATTCCCAAACTCGTTCTATGAGGCCACCATCACCCTGATACCAACACCAGACAAAGATATCACAAAAAAAGAAAATTATAGACCAAAATCACTGATGAACATAGGCACAAAAATCCTCAAAAAAATACTAGCAAACAAAATCCAGCAACACATTAAAAGCATCATACACCATGGTCAATTGGGATTTATCCCAGGGTTACAAGGATTCATCTATATACGCAAATCAATCAATGTGATACACCATATTAACAAATTAAAAACCATATGATCATCTCAATAGATGCAGAAAAACATTCTGACAAAACTCAACATCCATATATGATAAAAACTCTTCATAAAGTGAGCATAGAGAGAACCTACCTCATGGTAGGTTATATATAACCTACCTTTTATATAGAAAAGCCATATATGACAAACCCACAGCAAACATCATTCTCAATGTGAAAAAGTGAAGGCATTTCCCCTAAGATCAGGAACAAAACAAGGATGTCCACTCTCACCACTATTTTTCAACATAGTTTTGGAAGTCCTAGCCATGGTAATCAGAGAAGAAAAATAAATAAAGGGAATACAAATTGGAAAAAAAGAAGGAAAGCTGTCACTGTTTGCAGATGACATGATATTGTACATAGAGAATCCTAAAGATGCCACCAGAAAACTACTAGAACTAATCAATGAATTTGGTAATGTTGCAGGATACAAAATTAATGCACAGAAGTCTCTTGCATTCATATACACTGACAACGAAAGATCAGAAAGAGAAATTAAGGAAACAATCCCTACACCATTGCAACAAACAAAATAAAATACCTAAGAATAAACCTACATAAGGAGGCAAAAGATCGGTACTCAGAAAACTATAAATCACTGATGAAAGAAATAAAAAATAACATAAGCAGATGGAGAAATATACCATGCTCCTGGATTGGAAGAATCAATATTGTGAAAATGACTATACTACCCAAAGCATTCTACAGATTCAACACAATCCCTATCAAACTACCAATGGCATTTTTAACAGAACTAGAAGAAATAATTTTACAGTTTGTAAGGAAACACAAAAGACACAGAATAGCAAAAGCAATCTTGAGAAAGAGAAACGGAGCTGGAAGAATCAGGCTCTCTGACTTTAGGCTATACTACAAATCTACAGTAATCAAGACAGTATGGTACTGGCACAAAAACAGAAATATAGATAAATGGAACTGGATAGAAAGCCAGAGATAAATGCACACATATGGTCACCTTATCTTTGACATAGGAGTCAAGAATATACAATGGAGAAAAGACTGCCTCTTCAATAAGTGGTGATGGGAAAGATGGACAGCAACAAGTAAAAGAATGACATTAGAAAACTCCTTAACACCATACACAAAAATAAATTAAAAATGGATTAAAGACCTAAATGTAAGGCCAGACACTGTAAAACATAGGAAACATGTTTCCTATGAGGAAAACTTAGGCAGAACACTCTATGACATAAATCACAGCAAGACCCTTTTTGACCCACCCCCTAGAGTAAGGGAAATAAAAACAAAAATAAACAAATGGGACCTAATGAAACTTAAAAGTTTTTGTACAACAAAGGAAACCATAAAAAAGACAACCTTCAAAATGGGAGAATATAGTTGCAAATGAAGCAACTGACAAAGGATTAATCTCCAAAATATACAAGTAACTCATGCATCTCAATATCACTAAAACAGACAACTCAGTCCATAAGTGAGCAGAAGATCTAAATAGGCATTTCTCCAAAGAAAACAAAGATGGCCAACAAATGCATAAAAAGATGTTCAACATACCTGATCACTAGAGAAATGCAAATCCAAATCACAATGAGGTATCACCTCACACCAGTCAGAATGGCCGTCATCAAAAAATCTACAAACAATAAATACTGGAGAGGGTGTGGAGAAAAGGGAACCCTCGTGCACTGTTGATGGGAATGTAAATGGATACAGCTGTTATGGTGAGCAGTATGGAGGTTCCTTAAAAAACTCAAAATAGAACCACCATATGACCCAGAAATCCCACTACTATGCATATACCCTGAGAAAACCATAATTCAAAAAGAGTCATGTACCACAATGTTCATTGCAGCATTATTTACAACAGCCAAGACATGGGAGCAACCTAAACGTCCATCAACAGATGAATGGATAAAGGAGATGTGGCACATATATACAATGGAATATTACTCAGCCATAAAAACTAAGGAAATTGAGTTATTTGTAGTGAGGTAGATGGGCCTAGAATCATACAGAGTGAAGTAAGTCAGAAAGAGAAAAACAAATACCTTGTGTTAATGCATATATATGGAATTTTAAAAAGCAGTAGTAATGAACCTAGTGGCAGGGCAGGAATAAAGTCTCAGACGTAGAGAACAGACTTGAGGGCACAGGTATGGAGGGGAAGCTGGGATGAAGTGAGAGAGTAGCACTGATATATATAGAGTACCAGATGTAAACTGCATGACTAGTAGCTGCTGCATAGCACTGGGAGATCAGCTCCATGCTTTGTGACAACCTAGAGGGATGGGATAGGTAGGGTGAGACTGAGGCTTAAGAGGGAGGGGATAAGAGGATATATGTATACATATAACTGATTCCCTTTGTTGTACAGAAGAAACTAACACAACATTGTAAAGCACTTATACTCCTATAAAGATGTGGGAAAAAAAAATAAAAGAAAAGTAGAGAATTCTTGAGTATGAGGGGAGGAATGCCAGTTTACAAAGAATGATTGAGGAAAATCTTGATAAAGTGGACAAATCTGATGCTATAAGGGAGTGAGCCATGCAGTGATGTAAGCACTCACAGCACTGTAGAGAAGATGTACAGCAAGTGGAAGGCTTCTGAGCCTGAAGGGCTAAGAGTAGCCATATGTTTGGCGTGGCTGAAGTGAAGTGAGTGGAAGAGAAGGTAGCTTAGAGGAGAGAGAAAAAGAGAAGTAACAGAAGTTGAAGTCAGAAAGGCATTAGCTTTTGAGATCTTACAGATTTTGTTCAATGACTAAGGTCTTTCACTTTTAGAGGAGTAGGCTAAGAAGCCATTAGATGACTTCAACAATGGAGTGAGATGACCTTTCATCCTAAAATCATGTTTTAAATTTGCACATTTTTAATGTGTGGAGCATGAGAAACTTCTGCAGTGATACAAGCAGTGGTTATTTATAGACATAATTTTGTAGCTCAGGGAAGAATCAAGGTTCTATCTGATTTCTTGTTAAAAATAGCAAAAAAAGAAAAACAAAAACCAAAGAAACCACACAAGATTGGGAAGTGCGTTAAACAGATATATTTATTAATTGTAGGATCCTTCGGAATGTTTTGTGAATCTCAGAGAGTACCATAAATTACGTAGTATTTAACCGAATCTTCCATGCTGAGAATCTCATTGGTAAATAATACTACTAAAAGCACATCGTGAAATTCTGAACACCAGAATTTAGTGCTGTAGCCTCAGACTTGTTCTCTCTTCAGACTGACTTCCTGCAAAACATTTTAATAAGGTTTGAGCCCAATTTGTAATTCTGATTATTTACTTCCTGTAGTCAAGCCACTAAAATGGGTCTTTATTGTTTCTAGGATAAATTACAAAGTCCTATCTGATCTGAACTTTTTCTACTTATCTCATTTAATTCCATGACTCATAGTTAAACACGAGGACCTTCAGTCATATTGAATTAATTGAAATTCCTGAATTCACTCTGCTTTTCTTCTATCTCTATAATTTTCATGCCCTTTTTCATTTTTCTGAAATGACTTTCTCCCTCCTTCTCTGTTGGCTAAGTTCTGTTCATTGCTTCATATCTAGACTCTCTTGGGAATATTTTCTATTTTCCTCTTCCTACCTCCAGAATGGCTTATGCTCTTCTCTTGGACTCTGATAACTCCCAAGCATTCATTCTACCATGTCAAAAAGTTGCTACTGTATTTTTTTCTCAATAATATTAATTTCCTAGCACATAGCCTGATACGTACATGGAATGAATGGAGTGAAGTTGATAAGTAATATATTCATAATTTTGTATTCACCTAAAAGTTTAGGTGAACGTTTTAGACTATGACTTTATTAGCTGCTCTTTTTTCATGAGTAATTGCCCTTGTTAATATTTTCTTGTCCACTTTCCAATTACAGTTTCTTTTTTCCTTCTTTTAGTAAAATAGCCTTGTAATAATGTAGTTGCAAGAAATTGAGAAAAGTGCTCCCATCTATACTTAGCAGGTGCTTTGCCCTAAATTGTTTTTTTTTTTTTTTTTTTTTTACTTTTTTTTCAACATCTTTACCAGAGTATAATTGCTTTACAATTGTATGTTAGTTTCTGCTTTATAACAATGTGAATCAGCTATACATATACATATATCCCCATATATCCTCCCTCTTGCATCTTCCTCCCACCCTCCCTGTCCCACCCCTCTAGGTGGTCACAAATCACTTAGCTGATCTCCCTGTGCTATTTGGTTGCTTCCCACCAGCTATCTATTTTACAGATGGTAGTATATATGTCTATGCCACTCTCTCACTTCATCCCAGCTTACCCTTCTACCTCCCCGTGTCTTCAAGTCTATTCTCTACGTCTGCATCTTTATTCCTTCCCTGCCCCTAGGTTCTTCATAACAATTATTTTTGGTGTTTTTAGATCCACATATATGTGTTAACATACGGCATTTGCACATTTTTCTCATTCTGACTTACTTCACTCTGTATGACAGACTCTAGGTCCATCCACCTCACTACAAATAACTCAATTTTATTTCTTTTTATAGCTGAGTAATACTCCATTGTATATATGTGCCACATCTTCCTTATGCATTCATCTGTCGATGGACACTTAGGTTGCTTCCATGTTCTGGCTATTGTAAATAGTGCTACAATGAACATTGTGGTACATGACTCTTTTGAATTATGGTTTTCTCAGGGTATATGCCCAGTAGTGGGATTGCTGGATCGTATGGTAGTTCTATTTTTAGTTTTTTTAAGGAACCTCCATACTGTTCTCCATAGTGGCTGTATCAATTTACATTCCCACTAAAAGTGCAAGAGGGTTCCCTTTTCTCCACAACCTCTCCAGAATTTATTGTTTGTAGATATTTTGATGATGGCCATTCTGACTGGTGTGAGGTGATACCCCATTATAGTTTTGATTTGCATTTCTCTAATGATTAGTGATGTTTAGCATTTTTTCATGTGTTTGTTGGCAATCTGTATATCTTCTTTGGAGAAATGTCTACTTAGGTCTTCTGCCCATTTTTGGATTGGGTTGTTTGTTTCTTTGATATTGAGCTGCATGAGCTGCTTGTAAATTTTGGAGATTGATCCTTTGTCAGTTGCTTCATTTGCAAATAGTTTCTCCCATTCTGAGAGTTCTCTTTTCATCTTGTTTATGGTTTCCTTTGCTGTGCAAAAGCTTTTAAGTTTCATTAGGTCTCATTTGTTTATTTTTGTTTTTATTTCCGTTTCTCTAGGATGTGGGTCAGAAAGGATCTTGCTGTGATTTATGTCATAGAGTGTTCTGCCTATGTTTTCCTCTAAGAGTTTTACAGTGTCTGGCCTTACATTTAGGTCTCTAATCCATTTTGAGTTTATTTTTGTGTGTGGTGTTAGGGAGTTTTCTAATTTCATTCTTTTACATGTAGCTGTCCAGTATTCCCAGCACCACTTATTGAAGAGGCTGTCTTTTCTCCATTGTATATTCTTGCATCCTTTATCAAAAATAAAGTGACTATATGTGTGTGGGTTTATCTCTGGGCTTCTTATCCTGTTCCAATGATCTATAAACATGCCCAATTTCATCTAAATTGTTTTTATTAATGTCAATATACAGTGTTACTCAGTTTTCTTTCCTCTTATACACTACTATTAATCATAGGAAGCAGCTGTGATAATCCAGTATTTAATTCCATTAAAACTTGACATGTTTTCTCTTTAATATGATTATATTATATATGATTATATATGTAACACCTTGCAGATGGTAAATGTTAAAAAAATTTATCTAAACCTCATTAACCAATTGTAGTTACTTTATGTATTATAAATAAAAATAATTTTACAACATATGTTTATATTTTTAAACTTATAATGCCAATATAAATAAAGTTATGGGGAATATGACAGATACATCTCTATAATGTATCTATTGGACATAACAGAATTTGGCAAACAATATTTAATATTAATTGTCTAAATATCCATCCATATGCATTTCTCTAAAGAACCTCAAATTCCAGGCTGACAGCAATACTGTATTATTGTATAACTTGTCTAATATAATTTGACAGATGGATAGATTAATTTAAAAAACAACTTGGTTGAGTATATTACTGGCTACCTGCCACTTTTAAATGGTCCCCAATAATGTTTTTTTTGTGGAAATTCTGTTAACTAGTGTGCATTAAGTTGAATACACTTAAATCCTGAAGACTTTCAGTTAGTTTAATAATGCAGATTAAAATACTACAGTGCTACATGTATAACATTAATAAATCTTTAATAATTATGTCTTGTGCTTTTAATGAAATTGAATGAAATGTGTTCTATAGAAAGAAAATAAACAAGATTACAATCAGAAAATCTATGAATTTAATAGGCAAGAAAGGTGGTGCTATATATATATACATATATATTAAGAATGATAGTTATCTATATGGTGATATATACATATAGTCTATATGAATATATTTCTTTTTTACTTCTTAAGATAGGAAGGAATATATATATGCATATATTATATAATATATATACCCTCCTATTTTAAGAAGTAAAAAATAATTTGTATATATATATATATATATATATATATATATATATATATATATATTCCTGTCTTAGGAAGTAAAATAAATCTATCTTCTATGGATTTATGTGTCATCTACTTAATATTTCTTTTATAATATTTTAACACTATTCTAATTCACTGAAATGACTTTAGTTTAAAAAATTGTTAGGAGTTCCCTTGTAGCCTAATGGTTAGAGTTCTGGGCTTTCACTGTTATGGCCTGGGTTCAATCCCTTGTCGGGAAACTGAGATCCCAGAAGCTGCACTGCCAAAATTAAATTAAATTAAATTAAAAATTGTTAAATTAGATTTGGTTATCAAATATTTAAATAAATAAAAATACAAAATAAATTCCACTTTATATGTTGCAGGTCCTAAATATTTCCACATTTTTTTAAATCCTAGAAATAATGTGATAGTAGAAACTGAAATGTACTTGATGAAAAAATTCTTGATGAATGAGTAGACAACCTATAGTACAGAAATGTATGTGATGTTCAGCAATAAAGTAGATAGAACTACTAATAGGTGGAAAAACATGGATGAATCTCAAAGTATCATGCTAAGTGAAGGTGGACAATCCAAAAGGCTACATGTTTTATAAATTCACTTATGTGACATTTTGGAAAAAGGAAAAATATAGGTTAAAAAAAAAAAAGCAGATCGGTGATCTCCAGGAGTTGATTTCAGGGAAGATGTAGACTACAAAGGGGACATCATGAAGGAATTTGGGTATTTGAGAGTTCTTTATCTTGATTGTGGTGGTGTTTACATGATTGGATGTATATGTCTAAACTCATAAAACTGTTCATCAAAAATAATATGTTTTATTGTATATAAATAAACAGTAATTTAAAATATAGTACCATCCTTATAAATAATCTGTTACTTTCATTCAAATTTTTACTAATGATATGCTTTTCACATTTACTTTATGCTACTATTTCTAGAACAAATTTTATAGGTTCTTTTCCATCTACACCTTTTCTTTTTTGCACATGTTGTAATTGTACATACAAAATCCCATTCATATGATAAGTGAATCTAAGTTACTTTGATAGAAAAAATTAGAAATAATAATTATTATTTTTTAATTTAATATTTGGAATGAAGTCTTTAGCATTGGCTACTTTAAACTTCTAGTCACATAATAACATCACATAGTGGTTTAAAGATAGATTTATTTCAATGGTAAATTTATTGATTTTTCTCATATTTTGAGTTTTCTGTCATTATTGTATATCTTTCTCTTTTGAGTCAATGCACTAGAGTCTCTCTCTTAAGAAGAAGAATGCTTGCACATTTTATTATTTACACATCCAATTCTTCTCCTACCATCTATGTCCCCCATCTGCCTTATATACTTAAATAAATGAATCCCCATTAAGCAATCTTCCTTTAATACAACAGGGCTTTACTGCAAAAGAAATGTATATATTGTGGGTTATTAAAAATTGCTTTTTTTTATTTTGGAAGTAACAACTTTATTTTACTTATTACCTAAAGGGCACTTGTTAGTCATTCTGAATCAGTATGGTTACTCTACTCATTTATTCATTGCATTTATTAAGGACCTACTTCATGTTAGGCACAGTTCTACATCATGGAAATGATTAATAGGACTTTAACTCTGCTCTCAAGTACCCAAGAGACATATAATGGAACAGTAATTCCTTTTTACACAATAGTTATACATAATTATGTGGAAGTTCATAGAAGGGAAAGATGATCTTGGCTTCAGGATTTAAGATTTTAGAGATGTGACAATTAAAACGGGTCTTGAAGAATGAGTATATATTTGCTATATTGATGTAGCATGGCTAAGGGCATGGCAGTAGAGAGAAGAGCACATGGAAAGGATATGCTGGGGCAGAAGATTAAATAAAACAATCCAGGGTGAGTTATGGAAGAGTGTAAAATGGAAATAGTTTGGACTACTTTGACATGTTCTAAACCAGAAGAAAATATGGTTACATTAATGATTTAGAAAGCACTGGAAATCTAGCAATAATTTGAGTGTTAATTTAGAAATAGATGAATATTATTTTCATCATTATATTAATACTGCAGATATTTACCTTGGGTTTTGATTGTCCAATGCATGGAATGGATTATGGTTAATTTACTGGTAAAATGGTATATGAATTATTTCTACAGGAATATATTTACTTCTAAGTAGCTTTAGATAATAAGGAAAAAAAGTTCTTGATTTTTGTATGTGGCTCATGTACTAATTTAATTCTAGATATCTACATCATAGATAACTAAACTTTCTAAAGAAAAGTAATCCAGACATTTTCTAATCTATATCCCTTCTCTGGGCAAGTTTATCTCGTAATATTTTTGGGGTTAGAAAACAAACAAACCTAACGCTTGTCCCCAAGAGCTGACAATCTAGTTGAAGGAAGTCATTAAAACATGCACAAGAAAAGATAAATAAAGCCATATTTATGACATAAAGTAGAGAACTGATAGATATCGCTGATGAGAGGAAGACATATAATGCTAGAATATGGGATTATGCTTCCCTTGTTAAAAATGAAAAGTTAAGAATAAATTTGAATTATATCTGTTATACTTAAAATTTGAGCTTTTTTATTTATTACTTTAATGACTAACCCCATCACACATATTACTATTCATAATACTAAAACTCTTTACCTTATCTTTTAAATAATATTTCTTAAAATATTTTCACACCAAAGAGAAGAAATGGAATGGAACAGAATAGAATGAAATGGAATGGAATGCAGAGTTTGGCTGTGGGCCATTATTATAATGTACTCTCTTATGGAGTTAGACATGGAAATGAAGAGAGAATCACTTTTAAAAAGCTATAAAAGAAGCAAGAATAAAAACACCTTTTAAGGGCTTCCCTGGTGGCACAGTGGTTGAGAGTCCGCCTGCCGATGCAGGGGACACGTGTTCATGCCCCGGTCCAGGAAGATCCCACATGCCACAGAGCAGCTGGGCCCATGAACCATGGCCACTGAGCCTGCGCGTCCAGAGCCTGTGCTTCACAACGGGAGAGGCCACAACAGTGAGAGGCCCGTGTACCACAAAAAAAAAAAAAAAAAAAAAAAAAAAAAAAACTTTTAAATTATGAATAAAGGCATTACTGAATTTGGAAAAAAAAAAATTTGAGTATTGAAAGCCCTGAATTATGACAATGCAAGATCTCATGCAAACTCTAAGAGTGTATTTTGACTCATGTATATCTCTGAACTGGAGACATATTTGACCCCTTATTCATTCATACATTCAGTTTCTTTGGTAGTGTTTCTTTATTAATAAAAATAAAATTTTAATATTTGCTTTAGCTTTAGTAAGACACTACATAACATAAGTTATTAGATACTGCTATAGCCTAAAATTCATATGTTGAAAACTAATCCCCGTGTGATAAAACTCAGAACTCGGGCCTTTGGGAGGTGATTAAGTCACAAGGACAAAGCCCTCATGAATGGGATTAGTGCTCTTATAAAGAGAGCCCAGACAACTTTCATGTCTGTTCCACCATGTGAATACACAGTGAGAAGATACCTGCTTATGAACCAGAAAATAGGACCTCATATGACTCTGAATCTGTCAGCACCTTGGTCTTGGACTTCCCCGCCTCTGGAACTGTGAAAAATAAATTTCTGTTGTTTATAAGCCACTCAATTGATGGTGTTTTTGTTATAGTGGCCTGAATGAATTGACAGAAGTACACAACACAAACACATATATATGTGAACATGAGAACTTAAAATATTTTATCAACTATTTTGTAATGTGTTTGTTTATTATTCAAAATAATCCTCATAATTTTGAAGTACATTTTCTTAATTTTTGTCTATCTTATAGTAGTGATTATACAGGTTTTCAATAATGAGCAGTTTTGTGCATTTTCATACATTAGATTTAATCACATTTTTTAATGTTCTGAGTGGGTAAATAAGTTTATTATACAAATATCACATTGATCCTTAAAAAACGTACAACACAGATATAGTTATTCTAATTTTATGAAAGAGCACGATTAAACTAAGTAAAGTTTTTATGTAAGGTTAAAAAGATACAATTTGAGCCCATCTATATGACCTCATATTTAATGCTGTGGATACTTAAGCATTATAAAACCCATAGATAATGAAACTCAAGAAACCTGAACCTTTGTCATTTTTTATGCATCTTAAAAAAATTACCTGAAAAAGCATTACTTGAAAGTGCTAAAGATATCCACTGGCATTCAGTGATAAGCAATGAGGACACCATCTATGTGCCTATGGAAAAATAATAGAAAATATTTACCTCAGAATTTTAAGTGAGAATTCAATGTGTTAACATTTGTAAAGATCATTAAACCATGCATACATAGCAAATGCTTTATAAATGTTAGCTCTTACTGTTTTATTTTTACAATGCTGGTATTATTATTTTCACAAATATATATTTTTAGATATAGATGTGAGTCCATTTGGGAGACACACTACTGATATTATGTAGATATGACATTCTAATAGATCATTTTCCAGGAGTTTTGGTTTCTTTGTCAAACATACTATCATTTATTTTAGGATCTGAACACTTTCTTCTTCTGTTATCCTTAAATTTCCCTTTTTCCTCTTATACTTCCTTCTCTTCCTCCTTCCTCTCCTCTTCTTCTAGGATTTCACATTCTTAACAATAATTTATAACTTTAATAGTGAATATTTGAAATCTGGCACTCATAGTCCAACAGTATTTTTCCAACAATTTATCTTTAATAAATAGAAGTATATATCTTTATTTTATGTGGCCACATCTTCCTCATCCTGTGGAACTGCTGAATCTTAGAATGTTACACTGACCCCAGCAACCTGGAATTTAAAAAAAGGGTTAAGTTCTCAGAATTGTGTGGAATTCAAGATATATTGCATAGTAAATTTAATAGAAAGCCCAAGATTTTAACAATACCTTTATTCCTAAAAACATGAACATTGGTTTGGAACTGAAAAGTCTGTTAATTAATTTTGAATCATTCCATTTACTTTTTTTGGTATCACTGACAAGAAAATGGACAGAACGTCAGATATTAATAATCACAATAAACATCAATAGCCCCTTTTAAACCCCATCCAAGCACTGCTTCTATTTTAATATATAAATTATTTTCCCACATTTATCTAAGTCCTTCTACAAGATTGCTCTCTTAGAATGTACTACAATTTTTGAAATTTTTTTCTTTTTTCTTTTCAAAATATAACATTTCTCTTCCCACTTTTTAGGTGAACATTGGTAGATTTCCTCCAATACCTGAATAAAATATCAGTTTATCTTTGTTGCCCTTCTCTTCTTCCTTTTCCAAATTTTCCTTTCATTTATTACCATCAATTTTCTTCCTATGTAGTTTTGAATCTTAGGCCAGAAAACATATTTTTTGTTTTTGTTTTTCCTTCTGCTCCATGCTGATATATTTAAACAGGTTACATAGGTATCTATAACTTCTGAGCTAAATTTTTGCAATAACCTCCTAGTCAATCTACTCTCTGCCTGTTGCCATTATCCTGCCAAACTTTCATTCCTAATCCAGCACACAGCCACTAAAATACAAACTTGTTTATGTCACATCCTGCCACATTTCCAAACAAATTACTCTCTCTTAACAAGTCTCTACCTCATGGAAGTTAACGCAAACCCCATAAAATGTTATGCAGTGATTTTCAAAGGAGATAGAACTGCTTTCAGAAACTGTTTTATATTTGGGTTTTTTCCCCCTAATAATTGGGACATTCTATAACACTCAGTATGTGGAACCAGGGCTCTAAGATTTCCCTTCTACATGGAAGAATACTACAAAATTAAAAAAAGCAGCCTGCATACTACAACTTTTGATTTTCCATGCGAATGGAAGCAATCTTACCAGATATCGGTAAGCAAGACAAAACATAATAAATAAAAGCATAAACACTAGAACCATTCATAATTAACTGAGCCTAGAATCTAAGTGTTTTTAACATATGATGACTAAGTATTTTAATGTTTTTATACACTATTAATTTTTCTGTAACTATATAATTTAATGGAAAAGAGGTTGTGCTTTACTTCCATCAGAACATCACTTAAAATTATTATTTACTATTTAAAGCACATCTGGCAGTCTTTCTTGTGGTATTTGAGTTGCTAGTTTAACATACGCAATCTGCATTCGTATCTGAGCTGTCACATGCAAAGGTGTAATAGTGGAGATTTGAAACTACTTTTAAAAGACTTATAAGTAGGATAACCATATAATGTATCACTTAAAATAGGGACACTCGATAATAAAATGATGCCTTAAAATAATTAGTATTTAATATTTTTGAAATGCTTGTTTCTTGACTTTTTTATTATGTTGGTGAATTATAAAGTGGTTATATTCAAACACTGTTTTCAAAAATGAATTCTCTCTAAAAATAACATATATCATTGTATGTTGAAACAAAGTAATATTACTGATTATCTAAACATTGTTAAAGGTGATTTCTGTTTCCAAGGACTAAAATTACCCTTCTACTATAAACAACCAGAATATCAAATAAATATAGGAAGCAAATGTTTCCAGACACTGGACAAGGAATGAAGGAAGATGAATTCTTCAAGGAGTTAACAAATGAGATGTAAATTGAATTAGGTTGAAATAAAATAAATGGATAGATATTTCTCTATCAACCATTTATAACACAGCTGAGATAACCACAGTACTTTTCAGAATGTGTCAGATTTTTGAGGGAATGTACAGTTGTGGCAGGAACTTTTTCTAGCCTCTTTTGACTCTTTCTGCATCATCACTCTTCAGTGGAACAGCCTATCCTCCCACTGGATTTTTAGTCACTATGTTAGTTTCAGTTTATGACTTGGTAAATGTCATTCTAAACTTGCTTGATTTATCATAGTCTCCTCAAACTTTTTACCTTTGTTTTCTGAGCAATCTCACTTAGCTTCTCACTTTGAATACTTCAAACTTTGAACACTTCAAACTTATTTATTCTGTCTTGTCACCTTTGGGATGTTTCTACTTTTTATTTATGAGCACATACATCATCTCTCTGAGATCTTCTTGGTCACTGCTTCCATTTGATAAGTGATGATATTGTGGGATAAACCGCCTGAGAGGGAAGGCACACCAGCTAAGAGTCCAAGAATTTGCTTGCTTATCCAGTTTCCTTCCAGATTGAACTGAAATTTACTGGGTGAAAAGGAAGTCCCATTCCTCCTTACATGTCAGTGTCCCTGGTGTAACTTTTCATATGAAAGAATCTTGGTTTTTCTTTAGAATATCTACCTACTTTTTTCTTTCTTTCTTTTTTTCTTCCTCTATAGCACATATGTTACAGACCTAAAATTACCACATTTTAGATGGTAATTTTAGAGAGCACATGATGATAATTTATACAGTGAAAGATAAACCTACCTAATTCTGGCAGACTGTAATTCTCTACTCTCTGGAGCCTAAATTGAATCATTACGTTCCTTGTAAAATGTTTTAGGTTGATGCAATACCAATATGTATCTTCTAATTGCTCATTATTACTGCTTAGTTCTTTCACTGAAGTGGAAGCATCACATTAAATAATTCCAAAATAATGATTCTTTTAGTCATGAACTACTGTGCAACAATGTAAAAATCACTGATTTGTTGGAAACAAAACAAGAAATGGTGGCAGGTGAAAAGATTGCACTGTGGTTCTTATCTATCCTGCCTTGACAAGAGCTCTACTTGGATCTGCAGCTTATTGTATTTGATTATTACATATGTATAATGATTTCTAAAAATTTTGGATAATTTATCAAGATATCTTAATGAGGCCGTTGTGAATTTATCCCTATATATGTAACTTTCCAATTACTATAAAGTAAGTTTTTACCAGGATCACTTTTCTTTTTCCAATGGAAGAATTCAGATATTTTACTTTCAGAATGACAGTAAACTTATTTGAAAAGCAAAAAAGGACTCTATTACATCTATAATATCACAACAAGCATGCATTATTTTACACTTCAACCGTTCTCTTTAAATACAAGGTGCTGAACATAGAAGTTAGTGGGTGGGACTTCTTTCATTTGCAACTGTAATATTAATGGAACAAATACTGAAAAAAACTGTGAGAAGTAAAAGTGTTCTCTCTATACTGTGGCATCAGTGTCTTGATACAGTTTTTATTACCGTGAAAGGCAGTTGGGCCGTATGAAGTCAAAATCAAAATTGAATTGTAAATTAAAGCAAACAATCTTAGAGTTTACTTGTTTAGAGAAGTCCTAATTTAATTAAGATATGTGTGCTTCCCTAGGAATTATTTTTAACATCTTGGGATTATCTACTAAGCCACTCTCAGTAGAGTGGGTTGTTTTTCTAATAACTATAATGAATTGTCCTAATCCACTGATACTCTTTCAGCCTCTTCAGTTTTTCTTCAGGGAATGTGTTTGGGGGAGACATATGTATAGCCTCAGAACTACTTCAGGGAATGGATAAGGGCTCAGTGTTGTCTGAACTGGTTCTGAACCTACTGTGAATTCTGTCCTGCCAATGGGCTAGATTGTAGGCAGGCCTTCTCTAAAAACTCTAAATGCCTGCATATTTTGTTGTGTAACACCTGCATTTTGAGCAGGTTGAGGTTGTTATCTGTCAGTGTTCCCACGTATCTTTGGTCACTCTCTGGGTCATCCTGGTTTCATTCCTTCTACTGGCTTTTACTGATGTGGTTGCACAAAGATAATGTGTGGATGGGTGTGTGGTTCCTTTGAGAATATTAGAGGGTCTCACTTCAAGTTCCTCCTTCACTAATGATTCTCTAGAGTATATAACCCTGTCTCCCTCCAGCTTCTCAAAGTATCCAAGCCCTCAAATATCCTTTTCAAATAATGTTATCCATTAATTATTTGAGTGTGCCCCTGAACATCCTTAGGCTGTTTCTTTCTTCTCTATTTTTCATGCTCCTTCATATGAGTTGCAGGAACCCATGAGTCTAATTCTGTCTTCTTAGAGGGAAGGAAGCAGCTACACTTCTCCATTTCTTCCCAGCCTCCCGCCATCACAATTCTTACTTACCCTGATGGCAAAGGATGCCTCCACAAACTCCTGATATCAGAAGAGAACAGGGAAGAAACAATTATCAGTCCCTATATTCTCATGTGACAACACATTCCAAGGGACTCAGACCAAGCTCTCTAACCAATTTCTCAACATATATTGAGTGGTGATGCCAAAGTGGAATGGATATTTCCAGCTTATCAAGTTCTCAGAGGTGAGATGTTTGTCTCAGCTTGTTTCAGACAACTTCAATCTCAGGAGTGATGTTTCTAGGGAGTCCCTCTTTATTTGACTTTTGTTGAAAAACAGTCCCTCTCTTTTTCTTGACAACCCTATTCAAAGAAAAGGGTCACTCTCTTTCACAGAAATTTTTTCTTTTTTTTCTTTACAGAGTCTTCATAAATATAAATAAATTTATTTATTTATCACAGACATATTGCCTTTTTGCCCACTTAAACATAATCTTTATGAGGGCAGATACTTTTCAAGTCTGATTTCTGTTGCATCTCCAAAACTGTAAATAATAACTGAAATGTATAATTATTTTTAAAGCAAATTAATAAATCCATGAGTGAGTATTCTCTAAAAAGAATGTAAATGGACATCACTACCCTGATCTATGAACTCTCTACTGTAAATTGTAAATCTGCCTAATTCAGCTAACATCCAGGTTAACCTAATTTACGTTAAAGTTTAGGTCTTTAAAACGTTTAAAATCTAGGTGAAGTAGAAGCACTTATAATGAAAAAACTTACCAGTTTTTATCATTAAAGGTGAGAGATAGATTATATAGGAAGTAACTGAATAGATAGTAAGTAGTAAGAATAGATAGAAAGTTTTATAAAGAACTTCAGAGGAATGTGTGGATTGATATAAACTAAAGGGGTCAGTGCAACATAAATGGAAAAGTTAGAACTAATGGAGACCTCCAAAGATAATTAATATTATTTACATGGAGAAGAGAAAAAGAAAAGCACCACAACAATATTTGCAGAAAACAAAAACAATAGTAACAAAACTTTTGTGACATAAACAATCATGAGGTGTAGAATTAGCAGAATGTTTTTAGAATGTTTTTAGAATAACCACAGTTTGACTCAAGCAGTTTATGTAGGAGAGATGTGTAAAGTTAGACCAGTTTTTGCAAAAAGAGGTGGCAAGAGTAATGCTAAGCTTCTAACTTTACTTTGTAGGCAGTAAGAACATTTTGTGGATTATCCTAGGTAAATTGTTTTTTGGGGATGTTTGACCAACAGGTAATTATATTTCTTCTTTTGTGGCTTTTGCCTTTATTTCTACATATCAACACTAAATTTAAGTTACTGAATCATCATTTCATTTTTCTTTACAGTGACCCTTGAACAATGTGAGGGTTAGGGGCACTGATACTCAGTGCAATCAAAAATTTGCTTATACCTTATAGTCAGCCCTGAAATCCATGCTTCCTACACATTCGTGGATTCAACCAACCTCAGATTGTAGAGTACTGTAGTATTTACTATTGAAAAAAAATCCGCTTATAAGTGGACCCTCACAGTTCAAATTCATATCGTTCAAGGATCAGCAGTATTTTTCTTCACTTTCACTGATAAATTCTACCACCTTTACTTCTATTTTATTTTGCTTCAAGTACTTATCTAATAAAGAGTCATTAATAATTTCCTACATAAAACATAAAAGTCTTTCCTCTCTTCTTTGATAATTTAATTCTCGCACAAAAACTTTAATTCTCGCACAAAGACTCCCTAGAAACAAGCTTAATTTGTTGCCACACTTATGAGTTTTACAGGTACCATAACTAAGTCTTTAATTAAACTAAATTACATAAAATAATCATTTTTCTTGAAATGGAGCTCAATTACTTTGGATTCAAATTGCTGTTCTCTTTGTTTAGTTTCCTAAGTGGAAATTTAGATGATTGATTCTAGAGCTTCTTTTATACATGTTCCTCTAAGTTTTTGCTGTATCTCACAAATTTTGATAAGTTGTGGGGTTTTTATTCATTTTTATTCATTTAAGTTAAAGTATTTCTCAATTTTCTTGAGATTACTTCTTAGACCTATTTTTTATTCAGAAGTGTATTGTTTAATCTCCACTTGCTTTGGGATTTTTTTCAGATGTCTTTCTGATATTGATTCCTAGATTAATTCCAATGTGCTATGAGAGCAGGCATTGTATGGTTTCTAATATTTTAATTTTGTTAAGGTGTGCACAATGTGTAAGTGATAATCTATTAAAATATGATGGATTCCTCAATAATAAAAAATTCTCTTTTAAAAGGCTAAATGGGTATTTATATACTGCTAACATTCATACTTTCAAATTGGAGAGAAACTGAGAATGCATTAGCATCATATGAGATGCATTTTGACATATATACATATATTTTTTTTTCTTTCTTTTTTTTTTTTTTTTGCGATACGCGGGCCTCTCACTGTTGTGGCCTCTCCCGTTGCGGAGCACAGGCTCTGGACGTGCAGGCTCAGCGGCCAGGGCTCACGGGCCTAGCCGCTCTCTGGCATGTGGGATCCTCCTGGACCAGGGCACGAACCCGTGTCCCCTGCATGGGCAGGCGGACTCTCTACCACTGCACCACCAGGGAAGCCCTCGACATAAATATTTTTAAATAAAAAGAACAAGTACTTTAGTATGAAATAACTAATAAATAGTGCTCTTCAAGACTTACTTCCTTCATAAGTAATTGTTATGGAGGTGGTGTATATATATCATTATCAACTGGCTTGGAATAATTTTTAGCCAAATTATCTGCTTACTAATTATTAAGTTCCCTGAATGGAGCTAGGCTCCTGCTATTTCTTTACCTCAAGCACCCCCTCTGCTTATGAAGTTTCAGCACACTATCCTTCCTAATTTTTGAGCATGCCAGGCATTTCCTCTCTCAAGGCTTTTGCAACTTGCTATTCTTTCTAGGATGTCTCTCCCCAAATATCCATGTCACTTACTGCCTTCCAGTTGTGGTTCAAAGGTTGACTTCCCATAGAGACTTTCTTTGAATACCTCATTTAAAGTTAAATTTAAAATCTCACCCTCATCCAGCATTTATCTAATTTTCCTTACTTCATTTTACTATGGAGTACTCATTACCTTCTAACTTAAAATATAAATATTTATTATTTCTTTTTGTTTCTCTCTCTGCTGAAGAATTTGTTCCATGACAGTAGGGATTTTTCCTTCTCTTGTTTGCTAATATATACCCAGTACCCATTACACAGAGGCCTAAAATTAATATTTCTGAATAAATAAAAATGTCCTTAAAGTATTCTGTTCTGCTTAATGGTTGGCTTATTTCCATGTACTGACCTGACCCTACACTGTAATACCAGTATATTTCTCATGTAAATTTAAAATTTCTCCCCTTCCCACTTTATCCTCAATAAGTACTTATTTTTACCTTTATCACAATTTAGAACTAGAGAAAATTACATAATGACTATTAAAATCTTTTGGGAAAAATCTAAACATTTTTATTTGAATTATTTTAAATTCATTTTCTGATTGTTTATATTGTTTCAACAAAAACTATCAAATGCCTTAACTATCAGATGATATTAACTTTTATAAAAATGAATTTCAAAGTCATTACTAATTTCCACAGAAACAAAATAACTGTTTATATTTTGAGTCTTTTCTTTCAGTTTTTTCCTCTCTATTTTTATATTATAATATTCACCACTGCCCTGTTCTTAATAAAATTTTCTTATATAACATGATAATTCACATTATATGGATGTGAAAAGTTTACTAAATCATTTCCTTTCATGATATCCTTGTTATGGAGGCAACATTCTTGGTGACTGCCACCCTTCAAAATAGTATATATCAAAAGCCTAGAGAATTAGCTAAATGGAAAAGAAAATAGTTGTTTTTTTATCATAGCAAAAACAATTAGATGCTTCATTTCTAGCAGAAGTAGAATAGCTGTCACTACAAATTAGATCTTTCTTATCAGATTACCTGGATTTAAATCCCAAATGTATGAGTAGCTAGCAGCATAACTTCAGCAAATTTGATTCTCTGTCTTTTGTTTGCCTCACCTGTTAAAAATGGGGATTGTTTATAGGATGAATTATGTGTCTTCAAAATTCTTATGTTGAAATCCTAACCTTCAGTAGTATCTCAGTTCAACTCTGTTGGGAGATGATAGGATCTTTCAAGATATAACTAAGTTTAAATTATCACTAAGGCAGGCCCTTATCCAATATGACAGGTGTCCTTATAAGAAGAGATTAAGATACAGGTATGAAGGAAAGATCATTTGAAGACACAGGGAGCAGACAGCCATCTACAAAGGAGAGGGCTCAAGATGAAACCAACCTGGCCAATGCCATAATCTTGGACTCCTAGTCTGTAGAACTGTGAGGAAATAAATTTCTATTGTTTAAATCACCCAGCCTGTGATACTTTGTTATGGGTATGGCAAGCCTAGAAAACTAATACCAGGCTCATAGTTTATCTAAGTCATATTATTTTTATAATGATTCAGTAACTTATAGAAATGAATTACATAGAATAATTTATGGTAAGAACTCAATAAACTTTGTCATTCATGTTCAGTGATATTCTTATGGATTTAAAAATATAAGCTAAAATTAGGCAGATAGCAAGTGCAACAATAAATTTCAGACTATAGATGATTTCCAGCTATTTTATTAATTATATTTATATTATGCATTTCAAAGTCAAGTAAATTCCATTTCCAGTATACTGTACCACACAAACAAATTTGACAAAGATGGTAGTTGGTGGGTTGGGGGGAGACTAAATATCTTGCCATATGGAGGAATTTTTGAATTAGCATCTTCTTTCCAGAATATTAATAAGGAATAATATATTCAAAATGTCCTTTGAAAGATTCAGCTGAATGACATATCTAACAGAGAGCCATAGGGGGAAACAGGAAATCTGGGTTCTCTTCCAACTGTTATTAACTACCTCTCACTACTACAGTGCTGCTGACAACAACTACTGCTAAATAATTCTATCCACTTAATGAGTTCTTACATTATGATAGACACCATGATAATCACTTTCAAAGCAATGCCTAAGTTAAGGCTCATGAAAAGGGAATGAGTTATGAATTATCACTATTTTCATTTTACACATGGAAAAACAGACTAAAAATTTCAAAAACCTGGTCAGATTCCCACAGGAAGAACTTAGAATAGTCAGGACTCAAGTTCAGTTTTACTGAGTCTAAATATAGCAACTAAGGTGTATCATGAACATATTCACTATATTAAGGCTTGCCTTTTTACAGCCAGCACTGTAAATAGAAAAATTTGAATAACATAATATAACCCCTTTCAATTCACATTGATATGACGCAATGACTTCAGATTCTAACATCTTTAAATTATTCAGGGACCCAAAAATTATTTCTCAACTGCTCTTTGAAAAGACTAACTCTCTGGAATTTTAAGAATTGACTTCAGGCAATGCTAATGGTAAATATGTCTTACATTATTTTTTTTACTGGCAAGAATTTATATCCATAGAATTTATATATGCATCACCTGTTAACAAAGACACAATTTTTAATATGAGGAAACAGAGCTTGTAAAATATAGAACTTAATATAATATGCACAAATGCTTACCTTTTGATGACTTGTCTCCCATGTTTTCCTTTGACATAAACAGATAAAGATATAGAAATAAAGATTCATTTGTAAATTAACTTTCTTATGATAGATTTAACATAACCTTAGCATGAAGGAACACTATCAACAAACTTAACTTTAACTCTCACAAATTCACTAGCTGAGGTCTATAGGAAAAAACCATGGACAATGAAATAGATGGATTTAAAAAATCTCTTAGATTCTCAGTTTCCAAAAATAAAGAAAAATAAGATTCTTAAATCACAAACCTCATAACCCTGCACCTCCCAATAAAAATGATTTTTCTATTTCTTACCATTAATCTTTCAACCTACTGTTCAAAACAAAAATTATTCTTCCATTTTGTCATGAATCTGTCAAAGACACTGCTTCCAACAAAATTGACTTCTCTAATTTATGTTTCTTTCCTTGAATCTCTCAACCCTTGTTCCCAATTTTAAAAAAATAAATCTTATTTTGTATTTTGAGGTCTTTGGGTCACAGGAAAAATGCATTTTCATTTTGGTTAAAGTTTCTGTCTGGTAAAAATATTTGTAACTAAATAGAATATTCACATTGAATATGTGCATATATATATATATTTTTTCAATACATGAAAGAGAGTATGTGTTTTCTTTCCTTCTTTCTTATTTATTTATTTATTTTTGGCTGGGTTGGGTCTTCATTGCTGTGGGAGCTTTCTCTAGTTTTGGCGAGTGAGGGTTACTCTTCGTTGTGGTGTGCAGGCTTCTCATTGTGGTGGCTTCTCTTGTTGTGGAGCACCAGCTTTAGGCGCATGGGCTTCAGTAGTTGTGGTGTCTGGGCTCAGTTGTTGTGCCTCGTGGGCTCAAGAGTGCAGGCTCGGTAGCTGTGGTGCACCGGCTTAGTTGCTCCACAGCATGTGGGATCTTCCTGGACCAGGGATCGAACCCATGTCTCCTGCATTAATTCTTAACCACTGCACCACCAGGGAAGTCCCCATGTTTTCTTAAAGAGGCCATTTGAGCCCATGATCATTTTAAAACACATAAATGACTTATTTTTTAAACATATACACATTTAAAATCATAAAATAGATTATACTTCATGGCTTGTTTTATAATCATATATTCCATGAATATCACTTTCTGTTTTGGGAAGATACATAAATGATATAAATGATCTGTAAAATTTCTCCATTTTGTTATTTTTTTTGAGGTGGATTGGATCTGTAGTTGCAGAGAAGAAGGGAGAAATGTTGCCTTTTAACTGACTCCATAGTGACAAACAAAATGTCTGGCACAATATATCCATCCAGTCAGCCCTTTTGGATTGCATGTGTTAAAAGAAGAAATAGTTCTAAATACCTATATAATAATCTTATTTTTTTAGGTGTCTTGTGATACAATTTGAAACAATCTTATGGAAAACATTTAATTGTGTAACCACTGGCAGTTGCTAAGTTAAAAACAATATATATGATTGAAAAAAATAGCTAGATTGGTCATGACTATGAAATATGTCTCATCAGAGTTGGCAGTGGAAATATTTGCTTTATTCAACAGGCGTCATAATCTTCCTACACTCAAAAGTGACAAGAAGTTGACTTATCCTTATTTTGAAAGAGAATTGTTCTCTTATGACCAGTGTGATATTTCCTACATATTGGAAAAAAATCTAATTGTTTTATTCACAACCCTCATAAAATCAGTGACAAATAATTCTCATATTAAGATTTACCTGGTAGATTTACTTACAGGTATGTCCATAGTCATTTTGCAAATTTAACACAACATAAAATATTTACATGTATTTTTTTAAAAATCTCTTTCCAGGCCAGGTCTTATATCACAGAGAGAGAAAGAGAGTGATTCACAGAAAAATTTGCCATTTATTCTGGATAGGCCAATTATTCATTGGCAGAAACAGAACACAATAATTAGGCAAAATAGCTATTTTCAAGGTTTCGAAGAATTATTATCTGGAAAAAGAACTTAGTTCAGATATTGTTGATACCAAGAGGTAGAAATTTAATTAACAATGTATATATCACATTGTCTACTATTGATACATTACATGATTTTAAAATAATCATGACTCAGTACCATTAAATCAATCATATAAGGGGGTCGTCTAAGATGGTGAAATATCTTGGAGAAAGTTTGTAACAGTAAATGTTAAGACTAGGGGTAAACTATTAGGTTTCTGATTCCTAATATATTATGCATCCCATTGATAACTTTCATTATGTATAACAAAAATATTTCCTTTCCACCCTGAAGTAATTAAATTGAAGTCTACAGAGTTTTCAGGAAACTAGAAAGAAAAGGTTCCTACAGAAAATAATCTATGAGTTAGGTTCAACACTGCCATATTGAAATAAGTTTTAGGACATTTCAATACAACCCACCTATAAAAAAGAAGCACTTGTACCTCAAACTTAATTACTGGTAATAATCTGATATATTAAAATTATCATACTACATATGAAGTTTTGTATCATTCTTTTTTCCTACTTAATATTGTATTTTCCCTAACACAAGATGTTCTTGAAAACAATTTTAATAGCTGTAAATACACTTTATGAAAAGTCACATAGAATGAAAATTTAAACATTATGATTCACATATTTAAGTTGAATGGATAAATTTTGCAGTAGAATTTTCATTCAAATTTTATTGAATAATTCTCATCTAAAAAATTTCTAAAAAATCTAGTTAGTAAAAAAAAAAAGAATAGAAACAAGTAGAAGACAAGCAACAAGCTTGATTTAATGAATGTAGTGAATCTTACATTCAAAAATGCTAAAATAGTCCCTCTCCTTAAGATATAGTGGACTATTTATAGTGCTGGACTGTCTATCTGGTCATAAAACAAGTATCAACACATATAGAGACATCTTAAATGTAAAGAATAATTAATTTTGGCCACATTCACCACATTACAATCAAGTTCAACATCAGGAGAGAAATGTATATTGGATATGTTTGGAAGTTAAAACAAAATAACATAGAGATAGCTTTTGTATCAAAAAATAATCTTTAAAAAAATTAGAAAATACATATATTTTTGATATATCATTTCAATAGTCATCAAAATACTATATTGCAAAATGTGTAAAATGCATTTAAAATAGAGGGGAAATATATCTTTTAAAGCTTATGTTTGAAAAAAAAAAGTCTGAAAATGAATGATCTAATCATCCAATGTAAAAGTCATGAAAATAAAATAAATTAATCCAAGTAATTGAAAGGAAAAAAATAGCAAAAGAAGCTCAGAATCAAAGGAATATTTAACAAATTTTGGAGGATCAAGAAGGTCAAAAGTATTTCATTTGAAAAGTGTAATAAAAGAGAAAAGAGCCTGCCCCATACAGATTTTAATTGAGAGAAGGAAAGAATAAGAGAGAGAGATCACAAATAAATAATATTAGGACTGAAAGGGAGCATGATTACATATACAGAGGTAATTTAAAAATCAATGAATATTCAGTCACTTAATGCCAATTAATTCAAAACCTTGCCAGAACTAAGAATTGTTAACCTGCACAAGAAATATAATCATTAAATAAATGGAATCTATGCACATGACATAAAATTAAATAATAGAACAAAAGCTACAGCTATTTTTGCCAGTAAGTTCTACCTACAATAAGGAATGGATTTTTACTAGTAAGTTTTTTGAATACTCAAAGATTGGAGCATATATAAATTCTTTCAGAAAGTAAGTAGAAGATGATAACTAATTCGTTTTAGAAAACCTTAAAAACCTTGTTACCTGTGGTAGGCAGAATTCTAAAGACAGGTCTCCAAGATTCTTATCCCTGATATTCTATCTTATACTAATCTAAGTGCTGTAAAGAGATTTTGCAGATGTAAAGTCCTAGGTCACCTGGCTTTAAGATACAGAGACTATCTGGGTAGGCCTAACCTAATTCCATGAACACAGGAAAACAGATAAATCAGAGAAATTTGAAGCACTAGAAGGATTCCATGTACCAGTACAACTTTGTATTGTCTCAAAGATAAAGGGGACAGCATTAATGAGGAAAGCAGGAAGCTTCAAAAAATTGAGAGCTGTCCCATGTTGACCATCAGCAAGGACATGGGGACCTCAGTCTTCCAACCCAAAGGGCTGAATTCAGCTAACAATCTGAAAGAATTTGGAAGTGCTTCTACCCTCGGGCCTCCAGATAAGAACTCAGCCTCCCCTAAATCTTGATTTCAGCCCTGTAAGTTTTGAACCAGCCCAGAGTCCTAACCTACTAAAGTGTGGAACAATAAATGGGTGTTTTTTTAAGCCACTAAATTTGTAGTAATTTGTTATTCAGCAGTACAGAACTAATATGATACCAACCAGATAAAGACAGTTGAAAATGTAGAGTCCAATATCACTTATGTATCAATGTGAAAAAATTCTAAAAGAAACAATAACAAACTTAATCCAGCAATTAAAAAGAATTTATGACCCAAAGTTTTATCTCAAGAGTATGCAGATAACATTAAAATTAAACTCACCTCTGGGAATATTCATGTATATAGTGGAAAAAAGAATTTAAGAGAAGCAAGGAAATTTTCTGTTATTTGCGTGTATTGACACATATAATCAGTAATCTCTGTCTTTTAAGATATTTACTTTGGTGACTAGTTTGTTGAGTGGAGTTGACTTGAAGAATAAAATTAGATGATAATAAACCTGATTTTCAATTTAACTGTTAGTTTAATATTGAGCTGACAGTTTCAAATAATTTCACTTATTTCATTCTGTTCTGTGTTGAGTCACATGTTTTACCTGCTTTTAAGTGACAAATATTTTTTTTTAGTTGCAATAATATTACCTGATCACTCAATCAGAATTATTTACTATATATTTTAACTGTTATCTCACAGTATGATTTTTTTTCCTCCACTACTACATTTATAAAATCTTCCCCATTAGTTGGCACTGTATAATTTTCCTCCACTACTGGAGTGAAACTTCTTTGAGGAGAGACCAGGTGTTTGTTTGTTTTTGTTTGTTTGGTTTTTGTTGTTGCCATTTTCTTTTTTTTTCATTCTTCAGCAGCTTGCCAAGCACATAGCTCATCACAGTACCTGATCATGTTTATTGATAGAAATGAATAATGTTAATTATCTTTTTGAACAGTAATAAAATTAAATAGGTAAATATATGTTAGTTCCTAACAAGGAGAGCATTCAACTTTTGGCTATCATAATTATAATCCACATTGTTTATGTCCTTAAAGTCTCACTTTTCTTTATTTTCACAGCATGGCAGATATACTCTGTGTGGGTATTGAACATCAAGTGGAAGGAAAATACACACATAAATTATTGAAAGTCCTATTTTTCTTGGTGGATGAAATAGAACTGGGATTAGATTTTAGTCCCCTCTGGCCCATTTTACCAATTATCTTGTGTACAAGACAGCAGCTCTGGTAACTCCCACAGGTTTTAGCATAATCTCTCACGGAGGAAATTATATTAATTCTACAAAAGTCTAGATAGTTGAACAAGCCTCCTGAGTCATGACATAACCATCTAAGCATCCTCTGGACACCCAAAACATTTCTTAATCTAGCTGATATCTTGGTAGACCTGTAAACCATTTCCAAAATATGTCATCCCAGGGTGTGGATATTTAATTCAAGCTTGGCAGATAAAAATGGTTTCTCTGTTGTGTCAGAAATTTTTCAAATGCCTGAGTCTAAAGAAGTAAATATATTACTTTCCTTACTGACTAGCTCAAAGGAGATGTCTCTAAATGTATGTTGGTTTTGAAAGAACTTGCAGGATCCCTCTTTTTTGCAGTGTTCTTTATTGCTTCGATTTTATTATATATGGTTAAGGCAAAATATTCTGTATCCCAGTGAAGAAGCTCTAAAGTCAAATGCAGGAAAGAGAGTTCAAATTCTTTATTATATGTATCTCAAAATGGAAATTCATTTGTTTAAATAGTCAAACCAAGATCATTGATTGATGCACCTTTACCTGCTAAAGCTTCATGAAATGACTGCTGTGCATGAATATAATAATTAAAATGTGTTGACAACAATTAAATTGGTATCCACTGAAATTGTCAAGCACTACTCAAAATTAAAATGGATTCAGTCAGACATAGTGTTATATGTCATAATTTTCAGTATCTGGATAAAAAGCAATTGCTAATATATGTGTATTTCCATCCTCAGAATTAACAAGGGCATAAATGATGGCTTCTTATGCTTTCTTTTCTCAGCTTTTATTTCCTAGTAGATTTGCTGATGTAACTCACCATTTCTGTGGTCCTTTGTGCCAAACTGATAAAATAATGGCTATTCAGGTTAACTGTACCATAGCTCCTCTCATTCTAATCATGCCAGGTACTTGAGTCATACTTTAAGTACTAGACAAGCATGTTGTTAGACAGAGAAGCTCTTTGCAAAAAACATGTGTGTCTGCTTAATCTTCTAAGTTTTCATTTTTTCCTGTTGTTTAAGGAATTTTTTTTTTCCAGGAAGATAAAAAAAAAGCTGTCTGGGAATCGGTGTAACTCCTAAGCAGCCTGCAAGGAGACTATAGTCAGTGTCTGAAGTTTCATTTTGGCTCATAAAGTACTTACATCTAAACTTAATATAAACTGCTGAACTATAAATGTTTGAGAATTAATATTTGAAATACTTATCACAGCCCCAGTACTGTACAGTTAGAGCTACTAAATACTTGCTAAATGAATATATTAAGTTCTTCTTTTACTTTAATGTGGGAAACCTTAAGAGGTTCATACATTTTTAGTGCTATAATGACAAAAATACATTCAATGAAAGCAACAAAGTATGTGTCGATCATAGAGATGATACTGTTCAATTGAGCAAATATGAGTTCAGAACCTGTGTGTGTGTGTGTGTGTGTGTGTGTGTGTGTGTGTGTGTGTCATGTTACAGTATGTACTCAAGAGACAAAGTTGAACAAGACATTGGTCTTGTGAAGCTGACTCTTTAGTGGAAAAACTAGACAAACTAATAATTTCAATATGACATAAATATTAAGGGGGTATTATATACAGCAATCCAGCAAAGTGGAGAGGAAAGACATAGATGTAACCTGAGGTTTCAGGTAAGGTATTCTGGAAGAGTTGATCCAAAACCTGAATAATGAAGGATGGTACAAAAATTCAGTGTGAAAACCTTAAGTTGAGAAAATATTAGAAGCAAGATCTTAGTGATAATAATAATGATGATGTTAATATCATAATAAATTATAATTAACAATAGATAAACCAAATTGACAGCTTATTATGTTAAGGTTTTCCATCCCTTATTACATTATTAATCTTCACAGTGTAGTTACTATTATAATCACCTCCATTTTCCCATATAAGGAGACTGAGGCAAAGGAAGGGCTCATAAATAGCACAAGAATACACAGATAATAAGTTCTGAAGCCAGGGCTTGAAATCAAAAACTCTTAAAATACTATAGTTTATGAAGTAAACTATAAGCAATTATACACTACCATTATTCTGGTAATATATATTTGTAAGCATTTTTTATTGGGGTAAGATACACATAACATAAAATTGTCTGCTTTAACCATTTTAATATATATATGTACTTGAATAGAATTTAGTATATTCACAATGTTGTGTAAACATCACAAGTATCTAGTTCCAGAACATTTTCTTCTCTCCAAAAGGTAACTCTATACCCGTTAAGCAGTCATTCCCAATTTCTTCCTTCTTCCTATCTTTTCATATGCTTCTGACCCTAAGTGTTTATCTATATTCTTATTTTAAACCCATTTTCCTATTAAGTTGTATGGCTCATTCTTATTGATTAAAGACCTATTGGCACTCTTTCCTCAATTTTTGTTTGCCTGCACTAACGTATTTCATTCTTGATTTTGACCATATTTGATGTTTATACAAGTATAGATAAGAAGTTTTTGCTGTTGATACTTTGAGATATTATTCCATTGATTTTCACTAATACTGTTGGTGGAAGTGCTCAGACCTATGTTTGCTCATTTGAAGATCTTATGTATTTATTTGCTAATTTAAGATCTTTTCTCCCTCATTGATGTTTTGTAGTTACATTATGATAGCTCTAGGTGTGGAATTATATTCATTTGCCCTGCATAAGATTCATGAAGTTTCCAGAGTCTGAATAGTTTTATTTGAAATTCTGAAATCTTCTCATCCATTACATATTTATATCTAGCTCCTTCACCAGCTTATTCTCAATTTCCCAGTAGATAAGTGCTACAGTATTTTACTTTATTCTCAAATTTCTTAATTTCCATTTTATTTTATCTCTGTTTCTCTATACTGAGTTCTGAGTAATTCTACTAAAATCTGTATTCTAGTTCATTCATTCTTTCCTCAGTGTGTCTATTCTTTTTATCTTATCTTTGAGCTCTTTACCATTCTAGGACTTTTATTTTGTTATTTTCTGAATCATATTCAACATTTTTATATCCTCTTTTCTTTCATCTACTAGAACATCCACTTTTATTATTAAAACATATTACTCACACTTTTTAATGCTCTACATCTGATTCTTTCATTTATATATATTCTGTTAACTTGCTCACAGTAGGTTGTTCCTTTGGTTATTTTACTTTCTTATAAATAAAATTTATAAGAATTTTAATGACTATTACACTATATTATTCAGAAAACTTTGAAGGGCTATGATAACATCTGTTGCTATAATAAGGGCTATGCTTAATTCTACAAGGTATCTGGAGTATTGACAATACTCAGAAATTCTACATAAATTTTGTGCTTTAGGTATTGGGTTCTGTAGATAATATGATTACTGATATCAAACCTGCTTCAGGCCAAACTGGAGATTATAAATCATCAAAGAAGAATTTCTACACCCCACTCCCTCATTTGTCAAGTTTAATTATTGCCTCCTTGTGTTGGGAGTGCTATTTTTCTCCCATTTGTAGCATTCATATTTTGGAGTCATGGCTTTATATTGAGGATCTCTTGGTTTGACTTTTCACTTTCTCAGTCTGGGGGGTTTTATTTTGTTTTTCTTTACACCTGTTGCATTAAAACCATACGCCTAAAACATCCCTGAATTTTGCATCTCTTTTCAGAGCAACTGTAGCTTTTTTGTGGACTTTCCTTTTTGAATTTTTGCTTTCTTCTAGATATTTTATTTAAATTATTTTAATTTTTAAAAATTTTCTTGCTAACTAAACTATGTGATTAAAGAATTTTCAGAAGTATTCAACATGTTGAGGGAGGTTTCAGAATAGTCAGTGTGCCATATTGCCAGAAAGAAGTTTTGTCCTATTTCTTCATTTTAATTAGTATTTAAGGGATAATGTACAAAAACAGTTGGGGAGAGTTAGTAATCATCTTGATGTAAATCCTCAACAGGAGTTAAGATTTTAATTTTTTTTCTAGTTAAAATTAATAACGTTGGGCTTCCCTGGTGGCTCAGTGGTTGAGAGTCTGCCTGCCGATGCAGGGGACGCGGGTTCGTGCCCTGCTCCATGAAGATCCCACATGCCGCGGAGCAGCTGGGCCGGTGAGCCACGGCCGCTGAGCCTGCGCGTCCGGAGTGGGTGCTCCACAACGGGAGAGGCCACAACAGCAAGAGGCCTGCGTACCGCAAAAAAAAAAAAAAAAAATTAGTGACGTTGATTTATTTTATAATCAGGAAATGATCTAAATTTGAAATAAATTTATAGTACTGGAACTATATGAGGTGCCCTTTCAATTATTCAAAAGGAATAATTTCCAGATAATCTCCAGATGTTTCTTCTGAGTGCAAATTCTCCTTGGGAATTTGTCCATTCCTGCCTTTGCCTAGCAGTGCAGAGTTTTTCTATTATCTGCTATTCTCTGTTTCTTTGGCTTCTACCCAGATTCTCCCTCTTTGCCTACCACTTTCAATTTATGACTTATTCAGGTTTATCCTTTTTAATTTGGCTGCTCTCCAAGTAATTGCCTTTTGGAGCACATATGTCTCAACCTTCTCAACAATTCTTTTAAAAAGTATGTTTTGCCTTCTCATTTAGCTCTGACTTGATAGAAAACTCAGTTTTCCTAGTTCCACAAAACACGAGTCACTCTGGTTCCTTGAGAAATAAAGTATTCAAATAATGTATTTATTTAATATGGTTAATTGGAATGAGAGAAAACTGTGGCTAGCACACTCCTTTATTATTGCCTCAGGTTGAAACATCAACCTGGGTGTGAATCCCTCCTCTTCCATTAACTATTTAACTGTGTAACATTGGAAAAGTTAGTTTCTTTTCTGAAAAATGATAATAAAAATAGTACTTAAATGATAAAATGGTGTTGATGATTAAATGAGAAAAAAATATTAGGGCGTAGTACAGTTCCCTGTGTCTCTAGATATATACCCACACACATACATATGTATAGACATAAATATAGATACAATGCAAGTTATATTAGAAAAATGTTCTTCTGAATATTTAGAGAAGGAAAGCAGAATAAAGATATTTACATGATTTTTAAAAATTTCTTTAGATCATCTGATAATAATTTAATCTGCCTGGAATATGCTCTTGCTCCTTTCCACCCAAATCTTCCTTCCAGTTCAATAAAGCCATTTTAGTAATTCTAATTCTCACTGATGTCTATCTTTTCCAAAATAACATATTTGTACTAAATTGCAACATTATTTGATCTCCTATGGGAGTATATAGTTTTTTGTGAACTCAACTATAAGTATCCTAAGGGAGATGACAGCAAAATGTTATCCTGCATCCAGCTCAATATCTGGAACATAATAGATATTTAATAATTATTTGTGTAAGGACTATTGAACGTTGACTTTCCAAACCTAAGTGTCTCAAAAGAAATCATTTTACCAGAGGTAAATTAAATAAATGGTGGACAGAGTCTTTTCTTTCTTTCTTTCTTTTTTTTATCAAAGGAACAACCAGACAATTAAAAATAATTTTTCCAAGAGTTAATTTTCAACATTTTATCATCATAAAACCCAAAGCAATAGGGAAATCAATTACTGTATTATTTAGTTTATTGTTTAAGGGAAAAAGAGAAAGAAAAATTATTTCTTATGTAAATTCCTCCAAGCATTTTCTAACATTAGGTACTCCAGAAAACAAGAGTTAAAGCACAAAGGTGAAATGTGAAAAAAATTTCACATATTGGTTGTCCCCACACCTCTGCAGCCTGCATCAGCCTCCTCCCTTGAATATCTTTAAAGGTAAAGAGAAGGCTTGATTTCTGAAGAAATGGCATCAAAGAGGCTCTGGAATCAAGAAAACTAGACAAAAGTCACAGTCCTGGAAACAGAGTTTTAATTAGAAATTTACTTGCTGAACTTTGAGGTGACCACTTCTATTCTCCCACCTACTTGGAGAATTCCAATTACCACGTGTGTACCATGACTCAGAGAATCTGCTGTGAGACCACAGAGAGAAAGACTACCACAGGTTACTATTTGGGATACCAAAATGAAAAAACAAAATCACTTGTTTCCTAATTATCTTAAAACACTGATTCTTCAACTTGCATCAGAATCCTCTATATGGCTTATTAAGGCATGGATTGCCAGGCTTTTGAAAGATCTGACAATTAGGTGGGAAAATGGCAAATGAATAATTAACCCTAGAAAGAAAATAAAACCTACAAGTAACAAATAACACAGTGTATCTCTTAGTTCCACAGGTAACAGTATTTTCATATACAGAGTAATTAAGCGTTCCATATTAACTTAAACAAAATGTGATAAGTTTTAAGGAAATATAAATATGGGTGTGAAAAAGGAACTGAAAACCTCATTATTCGTAACAAAAAACAAATCATCATATCTAAAATTAACAAGCATCATATCTAAAAGTAGCAGGTAAACTATATTATTTAGAAACATACATTTTAAAAACATGAGAAAAGTGAAAAAATTTTTGAAAAAGAAAGTTGCGGGATCAATGGCACTTAGGAAAAGGATGGTGAGAGATGGAAGGCAGCCTGTGGATTGTGGATACATTCTTTATATTTCTGTTAGGTTTATAACTATATGCATGCATGATTTTAATAAAGCTAAACTCATTTTCATATACATAATTTAAATATTCTCTGTATTATTTAATTTACAACCATGATCAGCTACATTATTTTCTTTATGCAAATTTCTAATATGCTAGTATTAATTTATTTTGTTTTCTTAAAGTTTTTTTCTAATACATTTTTACTGGAGTATAATTACTTCACAATGTTGGGTTAGTTTCTGCTGTACAACAAAGTGAATCAGCTATTTTTATACATATATCACCATATCTCCTCCCTCTTGAGCCTCCTTCCCACCCTCCCTATCCCACCACTCTAGGTCGTCCGTCACACAGCACTGAGCTAATCTCTCTGTGCTTTGCAGCAGCTTCCCCCTAGCTATCTATTTTACATTTGGTAATGTATATATGTCAATGTCACTCTCTCACAATGTACCAGCCACCCCTTCAACTCCCTGCCATGTCCTCAAGTCTGTTCTCTACATTTGCATCTTTATTCCTGCCCTGCCACTAGGTCCATCAGTACTTTTTTTTTCTTTTTCTTTTATTGATGTGGACCATTTTCAAAGTCTTTATTGAACTTTGCTACAATATTACCTCCATCCTATATTTTGGGTTTTTTGGCCGTGAGGTATGTGGGATCCCAGCTCTCCAACCAGGGATCAAACCCACACCTGCTGCATTGAAAGGTGAAGTCCCAATCCCTGGACCAGCAGGGAAGTCCCAATGCTAGTATTAATTTAAAATAACATATTTAATATAGTAAAGTTCCAGAGTCAGAATGCACACTTTTTAATTTGAATAGCATACATGAATTTACTGTGAATGTTTTATGGAAGTCATTTTGCCAGTTTTGTGTAGCTTCATAATGATGAAAGTGTGAAAACTTTAAAGGTCAATGTATAAATATTCTTCAATTACTTTTTAAAAATTATACCATATATATAATTATAAATATACTTCTAAAACTTTACAGATCAGATAATTTTATCTTGTAAATTGCTAATTAGTTTAGTACTCAAGAGTATGTATCTTTGATTTTAGTATTGGTGCTGCAATTTACTATAGAAATAGAATGTATCTATATAGTTATATAGAAATAGAATATATCTATATAGATATATAGAAATAGAATATATCTATCTGTATAGATATATAGAAATAGAATACATCTATATAGATATAACATTTCTGTATTGGATTCTTTAATTCTTATATCATATCCTCCCCTCCTTTGTTATTAATCTCTTTTGTGCATCAAATTCTTCAGTACTGTCCATAGAATAGTTGAGTGGGAAGTGATTTTTTTGAGATTTTTGTGCATCTTTTAATATGTCTTTTCACTTTCTAACCTAGATGCTATTTTGAAGAAAAAAAAATACCTTATAAATCCTTCAATGGAAATAAATATTTCAGAATTTTTAAATCTGCTGTGCTAGTGTCTTCCAGCTTCTACTTTTGTTATTGAGATGACTGATGACATTTTGTTTCCTGATCTCTCCCTCTCTATCCCCTGAGTATATATTTACCTATTCCTTCTCTCATTTTTCACTCATATTTTGTGTGTTTGTACATGTATTTTTGGCTGTCGTTTGTCTGTTTGATGATGTCTTATCCACTATCATTGAATTTATGTGTGTGTGTGTGTGTGTGTGTGTGTTTAGTGTAGGTTTTTTCTTTTTTACTTATTTATGCTATTTGATTTTTTTTAATGGGGATGATCTCATAGACAAACTCGTACTAAGTCAATCAGAATGAGTCTTGGGTGTGTACATTTTTTTTCTAACAAAAAGAAAAACTACTTCTTTCAATTACTATTTATTTTTAGTAGTTACTATCTACCATGCACATACATCATTCTACTGTACACATAATAACCATGTAAATCCAGCGGGACAAATGGATACTTTTTTGACACAATTACAAGTCAACTTAAAAATTACATGAAAACATTCTAACTGGATTTTACCAAATGGAAGGAAGGAAGGATGGAAGGAAGGAAGGAGGAAAAGAAAGAAAAAAAGAGAAAAAAGAAAGAAAGAGAAAAAAGAAAGATGAAAGAAAGAAAGAAAGAAAAAGAGAGAAAGAGAGAAAGAAAGAAAGAAAGAAAGGGAGGGAGGGAGGAAGGAAAGAAGAAAGAAAAAGAACATGAGATCCACTACTAACTTATGATTTTAATCTACATGGAGGAAGAAATAACCATTCATTAACGTGAAGGTTAGTTTTATGTATCAACTATACTGGGCCATGGGTTCCTCAGATATATGGTCAAACATTATTCTGGGTGCGTCTGTGAGGGTGTTTTTGAGGAGATTAACATAAAATTGGTAGATTTAATAATGCAGATTGCCCTCCTTGATGTGATTGGACCTCGTCCAATTAGTTTAAGGCTGAATAAGACAAAGAGGCAGACTCTCTCTTGGGTATGAGAAATTCTTTTTCCCTACCGCCTTGAACTCAGATATCATCAGCTTTTTCCTGCCTTCATATTCACAGTGAAACATCAATTCTTCCTCGATCTCAAGCTTTCTGGCCTTTGCTTGGGAACTACACCATCGGCTCACTTGGTTGTCCACATTGCTTACTCACCCTCATCCTGCACATCTTAGGACTTGTCAGTCCTTATAATCTCATGAGCCAATTTCTTAAAATCAATTACTTTATCTATATACATATATGTAAATACATATAGTATACATATTCATACATATATTAATATAATTATTAAAATATATATTAATACAATTACCAAAAGTAAAAACATTATGTGAGTTTTGTAAAAATATATTTATTTCAAGCAATGTAAACAATTTAGTTGAACTGAGATAATCTTAATTTTCTTTTGGGGGGATGAGGATAAACTTTTTTGTCGTTGTTGTTGCGGAGCACAGGCTCCGGATGCGCAGCCTCAGTGGCCATGGCTCATGGGCCCAGCCGCTCTGCAGAATGTGGGATCTTCCCGGACCAGAGCACGAACCCGTGTCCCTTGCATTGGCAGGTGGGGTCTCAACCATTGTGCCACCAGGGAAGCCCAAGGAGGATAAACTTTTAACTGCATTAATTTTAATATCAATCCTGCAACTTTTGAATCTTTGTTTTTCATGAAATGTTCCATTTCCTTGAAGATATTTTTATAAGAAACAGAAATCTGAACAACCTGTAATATCTCTTGATGTAAAAATTCATCTAATATTTATGTGCATGTATGACAAATAGGATAATACATATGAAATAATTTCAGATAATCTATAAATTGCTATTTAATTGCTAGTTATTATTTGGTATTATTATTTAGTGTGTTTAGTACCTTGAACAGATGACGGTATATAAGTATTCACTAGTCACATGATGAATAGATACACACACTTGCACACAATATGCATATACAGTCTCTGAGCTATATATATATGATTATATGTAAACATAAATATATGTATATATGTACATATATATATATAGAAAGCAAGAGAGACATAGAATAATACAAAATATAAAAGTATCTTACCACTTTAACAGTGCTTCCAAAATGATAATATACCATTTTAATATAAAAATTATAAATGAAAATGAAATGAGAAAAAGATAGTTAAACAGAATCAAGAGCAAACACAACTGACACAGGAAAGAACAGTCTTTCTAAGCACTCAGTTAGATTATTAATATTTCATTGAGCAAATATTTATTAACTACTTATTTCCAAAAGAAGCTTTCTAGTCCTGGTGAAGGACACAAAGAATTGGACAATTTACTGCCATCAAGTCATTGCAAAGTTAGAAATGCTGAAGGCTAAGTAAAGTTGCCAGGTTGCTTAATCCCATTGATATCATAGAACAGCCACCCAAAGGAAATGAAGAGGTAAGGAAATCAGGCTGGTATTCATCTACATAGAAATAGCACCTGACTTGGAGCTTGTAGTAGAAAGTTGATAATTTACATTGTCCTGAAGTTCTTTCCCTTTTTGTACCCTTGTAAGAGCAAAACTGCCTGTATGATACTTCTTTCTTTGGCATTCCAAAATGTACCATATAACATTTCTAATTTAGGTTTTATTCTTTCCGAAAATTGCCAAATATAAAAAAGACACCTTTCACAATGTAATATTACCAGGTCTATGTTGGTTAGCATTGTGCATCTTACAATGCTTTCAGTAAAAGAGGCTTTGAATAAGAACTAGTTTGTCAAGAACTCTTTTATATTTAAGTTGCCATCATTGTGCTCCTTGACTAAGTACTCCTCTTCTCCACCCCTTCAAATAACTAAACTTAGCATAGTTTTGTGCAATTGTGATGTTTTCATTATTTAAAAGTATGCATTCTTTCTGTCACACATTGTGTAGGAGTCTGCCTTAGGCTGCTGAAAGCCTGATGGAACAATGTCAAATGCACGATTCAAATAATTATTTCAATAAATAACATTTTCTCTTTCCATTGCTTTCAGGCTGCCTACTTATACAATCACATTAGTGTTTTAATATTAACTCTCTGGATTTTTCTGATGATAAGAAAATAATATTCAAGCATTTATTATCCCTCTTCACTATCCAGACAGTGCATGTCCAGTATTTTATTAATACTTTAAAATTTGTGACTAGTTCTGCTTTCCACAGCTTGCTACCATATAATAGTCTGCCCACTGATAATTTAGTTTTGCCAAATTATGTAGGTCATTCAATACTAGAATGCATATGATCCAGCAAAGATCATAAGCCTGGGAATAATCACTGTCCAAATAGTCTATGAGCCCCATGTGTTTATGTTTATAGAATAACAATTGTGATGTCATAGTCCTTTATAACATCATGGAGAGCAAACAAATGCATCACTTGTCTGAATCTATATTCAGTAATAAACAGAAATTAGATGTCCCTTGTAAAGGAGAGGATGTTAAGAGAAGAGGAGTTATTCTGCTGCTTGAAAAATCCTCAAATTATACTTAATGGGCTCTTTATTAAGTTAAGATTTAGAATTTATCTTAAAATATTTATTTTACATTACTTAAAAGTGTAAAGCTGCTATAGTTTAAAATAATGTAAATAGTATGTTTCATCTTACAGATAATATTTAATTAGAAAAATATACTCATGCTTATCATGCATCCTCATACCAAGAAGATTAAATGAGCTGGCTTTTGTAGTATATGGTCTAAAAATTAATAAGTGAAACATATATACAGTTAAGTAAAAGTATAAGGTTTGAAAATTAATAATAGAAATCAGTCATTTTTACTGGTTATTTTTGCAGAATTATCTTCATTATTCAACGATTTTGTCTATTTAAATATTTTGAATTTTATTTTCCAAAAAAAACCATTAATATTGAGGATTTCTAGCATTTTAATGGCTGTTCCTCCATTTTTTCAGGTGTTTTTTGAGTTTCAATAATACATTGTAATATTTTTCACAATAGTTTTGTACATTATATTGACGGATTTATTTCCATTGACTGTGCTGTATTTGTTGCTATTATAAATGGTATTTTTTAGCTTTTATTTTATATTCTAACTGGCCATTGACGTTACTGATTCTCATGAATGTGTTCTCTGTAGATTACCATATGATCAGCAAAGAATAATACTTTAATTTACTTCTTCCCCAGGCACTATCTTTAATTAAATTTTTCCTTTTCTTATTGCATTGACTCAGACATTCACTGTACTTTTGAATACAAGGATTGATAGCAAGTGAACTACTACCATTCTTAAACCTAAAAATATATGACTAAAATTGTTCTGTCAAGTATAATATTTACTGTAGAATTTTTTGATTATTTTATTATATAAGAAAACTTCCAGATGACCAATTACATTTAAATATGCTCCCCTTCATGAATACAAGTTAATTTTTATTTATTTTATTTTTTCATAGAATTTATTTTTATACTTTTTAACATCTTTATTGGAGTATAATTGCTTAACACTGTTATGTTAGTTTCTGCTGTATAACAAAGTGTATAACAAAGTGAATCAGCTATATGTGTATAGCTATATGTATATATATATATATATATATATATATATATATATATATATATATATATATCTCCATATCCTCTCTCTCTTGTGTCTCCCTCCCACACTCCCTATCTTACCCCTCTAGGTGGTCACAAAGCACAGAGCTAATCTCCCTGTGCTATGCAGCTGCTTCACACTAGCTATTTTATATTTGGTAGTGTTTGTATGTCAGTGCTACTCTCTCACTTCGTCCCAGCTTCCCCTTCCACTTCCCCGTGTCCTCAGGTCCATTATCAAGATCTGCGTCTTTATTCTTGTACTCTCCCTAGTTTCATCAGAAGCAATTTTTTTAGATTCCATATTAGCATACAATATTTGTTTTGCTCTTACTGACTTATTTCACTCTGTATGACAGACTCTAGGTCCATCCACCTCACTACAAATAACTCAATTTTTATGGCTGAGTAATATTCCATTGTATATATGTGCCACATCTTCTTTATCCATTCGTCTGTCTACTTTAGTTGCTTCCATATCCTGACTATTGTAAATAGTGCTGCAATGAACATTGTGGTACATAACTCTTTTTGAATTATGGTTTTCTCAGGGTATTGACCAGTAGTGGGATTGCTGGGTCATATGGCAGTTCTATTTTTAGCTTTTTAAGGAGCCTCCATACTGTTCCCCATAATGGCTATATCAATTTACATTCCTACCAACAGTGCAAGAGGGTTCCATTTACTCTACACCCTCTCCAGCATTTATTGTTTGTAGATATTTTGATGATGACCATTCTGACTGGTGTGAGGTGATACCTCATTGTAGTTTTGATTTGCATTTCTCTAATGATTAGTGATGTTGGGCATCCTTTCATTTGTTTGTTGACCATCTGTATATCTTCTTTGGAGAAATGTCTATTTAGGTCTTCTGCCCATTTTTGGATTGGGTTGTTTGTTTTTTTGATATTGAGCTGCATTAGCTGCCTGCATATTTTGGAGATTAATCCTTTATCAGTTGATTCATTCACAACTATTTTCTCTCATTCGGAGGGTTGTCTTTTCATCTTGATTATGGTTTCCTTTGCTGTGCAAAAGCTTTTAAGCTACATTAACTCCCACTTGTTTATTTTTGGTTTTATTTCCATTTCTCTAGGAGGTGGGTCAAAAAGGACCTTGTTGTGATTTATGTCATAGAGTGTTCTGCCTATGATTCCCTCCAAGAGTTTTATAGTTTCTGGCCTTACATTTAGGTCTTTAATACATTTTGAGTTTATTTTTGTATATGTGTATTTTATGGTGATAAGAAGTATTCTAATTTCATTCTTTAACATGTAGCTGTCCAGTTTTCCCAGAGCTACTTACTGAAGAGGCTGTCTTTCTCCATTGTATATTCTCACTTCCTTTATCAAAGATAAGGTGAGCATAGGTGAGTGGGTTTATCTCTGGGCTTTCTATCCTGTTCCTTTGATCTATATTTCTGTTTTTGTGCCAGTACCATACTGTCTTGATTACTGTAGCTTTGTAGTATAGTCTGAAGTCAGGGAGCCTGATTCCTCCAGCTACATGTTTCTATCTCAAGATTGTTTTGGCTATTTGGGGTCTTGTGCGTTTCCATACAAATTGTGAAATATTTTGTTCTAATTTTATGAAAAATGCCATTGGTAGTTTGATAAGGATTGCACTGAATCTGTAGATTGCATGGGTACTATAGTCATTTTCACAATGTTGATTCTTCCAGTCCAAGAACATGGTATATCTCTCCATCTGTTTGTAACATTTTTAATTTCTTTCATCAGTGTCTTACAGTTTTCTGCATACAGGTCTTTTGTTGCCTTAGGAAGGTTTATTCCTAGGTATTTCATTCTTTTGGTTGCAATGGTAAATGGGAGTGTTTCCTTAATTTCTCTTTCAGATTTTTCATCATTAATGTATACGAATGAAAGAGATTTCTGTCCATTAATTTTGTATCCTACTACTCTACCAAATTCATTGATTAGATCTAATAGTTTTCTGATAGCATCTTTAGGATTCTCTACGTATAGTATCATGTCATCTGCAAACAGTGACAGTTTTAATTCTTTTCCAATTTGGATTCCTTTTATTTCTTTTTCTTCTCTGATTGCTGTGGCTAAAACTTCCCAAAGTATCTTGAATAATAGTGGTGAGAGTGGGCAAACTTGTCTTGTTCCTAATCTTAGAGGAAATATTTTCATTTTTTCACCATTGAGAACAATGTTGGCTGTGGGTTGTCATATATGGCCTTTATTATGTTGAGGTAGATTCCCTTTATGCCTACTTTCTGGTGAGTTTTTATCATAAATGGGTGTTGAATTTTGTTGAAAGATTTTTCTGCATCTATTGAGATGATCATATAGGTTTTATCCTTCAGTTTGTTAATATGGTGTATCACATTATTTGATTTGCATATATTGAAGAATCCTTGCATTCCTGGGATAAACCCCACTTGATCATGGTGTATGATCCTTTTAATGTGCTGCTGGATTCTGTTCGCTAGTGTTTTGTTGAGGATTTTGGCATCTATGTTTATTAGAGGGATTGACCTGTAGTTTTCATTTTTTGTGACATCATTGTCTGGTTTTTGTATCACGGTGATGGTGGTCTTGTAGAATGAGTTTGGGAGTGCTCCTCCCTCTGCTATATTTCAGAAGAGTTTGAGAAGGATAGGTGTTAGTTCTTCTCTAAATGTTTGATAGAATTCGCCTGGAAAGCCATCTGGTCCTAGGCTTTTGTTTGTTGGAAGATTTTTAATTACACTTTCAATTTCAGTGTTTGTGATTGGTCTGTTTATATTTTCTATTTCTTCTTGGTTCAATCTCAGAAGGTTGTTCATTTCTAATAATTTGTCCATTTCTTGCAGGTTGTCCATTTTCCTGGCATATAGTTGTTTGTACTAATCTCTCATGATCCTTTGTATTTCTTTAGTGTCAGTTGTTACTTCTCATTTTCATTTCTAATTCTTTTGATTTGAGTCTCCCTTTTCTTCTTGATGAGTCTGACTAATGGTTTATCAATTTTGTTTATCTTCTCAAAGATCCAGCTTTTAGTTTTATAGATATTTGCTATTGTTTTCTTCATTTCTTTTTCATTTATTTCTGATCTGATCTTTTGTTTTCTTTCCCACACTAACTCTAGGTTATTTTTGTTCTTATTTCTGTAACAGCTTTAGTTGTAATGTTAGGTTTTTTATTTGAGATGTTTATTGTTTTGTGAGGTAGAATTGTATTGCTATAAACTTCCCTCCTAGAACTGCTTTGGCTGCATCCCCTAGGTTTCAGGTCATCGTGTTTTCATTGCCGATTGTTTCTAGGTATTTTTTGATTTCCTCTGATTTCTTCAGTGATCTCTTGGTCATTTAGTAGTGTATGGTTTAGCCTCAATGTGTTATATTTTTTACAGTTTATTTCCTGTAATTGATATCTAGTCTCATAGCATTGTGGTCAGAAAAGACACTTGATACCTTTTCAATTTTCTTAAATTTACCAAAGCTTGATTTGTGATCCAAGATATGTTCTTTCTTGGAAAACGTTCCATGAGCACTTGAGAAGAAAGGGTGTTCTGTTGTTTTTGGATGGAATGTCCTATAAATATCTATTAAGTCTATTTTGTCTAATGTGTCATTTAAAGCTGTTTCTTTTTTTATTTTCATTGTGGATGATCTGTCCATTGGTGAAAGTGGGGTGTTAAAGTCCCCTACTATTATTGTGTGTCTGTCCATTTCCACTTTTATGGCTTTTAGCATTTGTGTTATGTATTGAGGTGCTCCTATATTGGGCCCATAAATATTTAGAATTGTCATATTTTCTTCTTGGATTGATCACTTGATCATTATCTAGTGTCCTTCCTTGTCTCTTTTGGTAGTCTTTATTTTAAAGTCTATTTTGTCTGATATGAGAATTGCTACTCCAGTTTTCTTCTGATTTCCATTATAGTCCATTTACATTGAAAGTAATTATCAATATGTATGCTCCTATTACCATTTTCTTAATTGTTCTGGGTTTGTTATTGTAGGTCTTTTCCTTCTCTTGTGTTTTCTACCTTGAGAAGTTCCTTTAGCATTTGTTGTAATGCTGGTTTGGTGGTGCTGAATTCTCTTAGCTTTTGCTTGTCTGTAAAGGTTTTAATATCTCCGTTGAATCTGAATGAGATCCTTTATGTGTAGGGTAATCTTGGTTGTAGGTTTTTCCCTTTCATCACTTTAAATATGTCCTGCCCCTCCTTTCTGGTTTGTAGAGTTTATGCTGAAAGACCAGCTGTTAACCTTATGGGGATTCTCTTGCATGTTATTTGTTGATTTTCCCTTGCTGCTATTAATATTTTTCTTTGTATTTAATTTTTGATAGTTTAATTAATATGTGTCTTGGTGTGTTTTTCCTAGGGTTTATCCTGTATGGGATTCTCTGTGCTTCCTGGACTTGAGTGACTATTTCCTTTCCCGTGTTAGGGAAGTTTTCAACTATAATATCTTCAAATATATTCTCAGACCCTTTCTTTTTCTCTTCTTCTTCTGTGACCTCTATAATTCGAATGCTGTTGCATTTAATGTTGTCCCAGAGGTCTCTGAGACTGTCCTCAATTCTTTTCATTCTTTTTTCTTTATTCTGCTCTGTTGTAGTTATTTCCACTATTCTATCTTTCAGGTCACTTTTCCATTCTTCTGCCTCAGTTATTCTGCTATTTATTCATTCTAGAGAATTTTTGATTTCATGTATTGTGTTGTGCATCATTGTTTGTTTGCTCTTTAGTTCTTCTAGGTCCTTGTTAATCACTTCTTATATTTTCTCCATTCTATTAAAGATTTTGGATCATCTCTCCTATCAATACTGTGAATTATTTTTCAGGTACACTGCCTATTTCCTCTTCATTTGTTTGATGTGGTGGGTTTTTACCTTGCTCCTTCATCTGTATGTTTCTCTGTCTTCTCCTTTTGTTTAACTTACTGTGTTTGGTGTCTCCTTTTTGCAGGTTGCAGGTTCATAGTTCCCATTATTTTTGGTGTCTGTCTCAGTGGGTGAGGTTGGTTCAGTGACTTGTGTAGGCTTCCAGGTGGAGGCGACCAGTACCTGTGTTCTGGGGTTGGGCCTGGATCTTGTCTAACTTGTGGGCAGGGCTGCCTCTGGTGCTGTCTTTTGGGGTGTCTGTGAACTTAGTATAATTTTAGGCAGCCTCTCTGCTAATGGGTGGGGTTGTGTTCCTGTCTTGCTAGTTGTTTGGCATGGGGCATCCAGCACTGGAGTTTACTGGTGGTTGAGTGGAGCTGGGTCTTTGTTTTGAAGTGGAGATCTCTGGGAGAGCTCTTGCCAATTGATATTACATGAGTCCGGAAGGTTTCTGGTGGTGTAGTGTTCTGAACTTGGCTCTCCCACCTCAGAGGTTCAGGCCTGACACCAGGCCAGAGCACCAAGAACCTGCAGCCACATGGCTCAGAAGAAAAGGTATTAAAACAAACAAATAATAATAAATTAATAAAAAGAAAAAAATATTAAAATAAAGAAATAATTAAAAAAAAAAGAGAGAGTGACTAAACCAATAAACAAATCTACCAATGGTAACAAGCACTAAACACTAAACTAATATAAACATACAAATCAGAAACAAATCAGTTGCAGACAGCACACCCCAAGTCTATAGTTGCTCCCCAAATCCACTGTCCCAATGTTGGGATGAATCATTGTCTTTTCAGGTATTCCACAGTTGCAGGGTACATCAAGTTGATTGTTTGGATTTAATCTGTTGATTTTAGCTGAAGGGAGAAATTTCCCTCTCTATTCTTTGTTCACACAGCTCCTGAGCTCAGCTTTGGTTTTTACCCCACCTCTGCATGTAGGTCATCCTCAGGCATCTGTTCCCGCCAAGACAGGATGGAGTTAAAGCAGTGACTGATTAAGGGGCTCATGCTCATTCAGACCAGGGAGAGGAGGGGTACTGTAGTTTTAATTGGAATTCAGGGCAAGCCTGTGGTGGCAGAGGCCAGCCTGATGTTGCAACAGACTGAGGTGCACCATGTGTTCTACTGGGGAACTTGTCCTTAGATCAGAGGACCCTGGCAGTGGTGTGCTGCACAGGGCCCTGGGGGTGGGGGCGGGCGTGTGGATAGTGACCTGTGATTGCACACAGGATTCTTTGTCACTGCAGTAGCAGCCTTAGTGTTTCATGCCTGTCTCTGGGGTCCGAGCTGGTAGCCGTGGCTCACGCCCATCTCTGGAGCTCAGTTAGGTGGTTCTCTGCCTTCTGTAGGCAGACTGGGAAGGAATCTCCTCTCTTTGTGCACCCAGAAACAATGGTGTCTTGCCTCTTAGGCGGGTCCAGACTTTTTCCCAGACTCTCTCCCTGCTAGCTATGTTGCACTAGCCCTTTCAGGCTGTGTTCACACAGCCAACCTCAGTCCTCTCCTTGGAATCTGACTTCTGAAGACCGAGCCTCAGCTCTCAGCCCCCATCCACCCAAGTGGGTGAGCAAACAAGCCTCTCAGGCTGGTGAGTGCTGGTCAGCACCAACCCTCTGTGTGGGAATCTCTCCACTTTGCCTTCTGCACCCCTGTTGCTGCACTCTCCTCTGTGGCTCTGAGGCTTCCCCTGACTCACCCCCTGTCTCTGCCAGTGAAGGGGTTTCCAAGTGTGTGGAAACTTTTCCTCCTTTACAGCTCCCTCCCACAGGTACAAGTTCCATCCTTATTCTTTTGTCTCAGTTTTTTCTTTTGCCCTACCCAGGTACGTGGGGATTTTCTTGCCTTTTGGGAGGTCTGAGGTCTTCTGCCAGCATTCAGTAGGTGTTCTGTAGGAGTTGTTCCACATATGGACGTATTTTTGATGTATTTCTGGGGAAGAAGGTGCTCTCCATGTCTTACTCCTCCACCATCTTGAAAGTTCCCCCCAAGTTAATTTTTATTAACATTTTGTTCTGCACCTATGAAGAGCATTAGTTTCCTCTTTAATATTTAGTGCCAAGTGGGATACATTCATAAGTATTTCATTGCTAACTGAACTTCATATTACTTAATTTCATTCATTAAATGAACTTCTGTATCACATTTGCAGTTACTTTTATTTAGAATTATTGGATCTATATGTTCATGTCAATCATGTATAACCTTTATTGATTGTCTATTACCTTTGATATCCAATTCATATAAACAATATAAATTGTTTTGGGTAGAATTACCAATATTTTATATTGTGCAAGAGTTGTATAAGACAAACTATTTTATAAAATTCTTTGTAATATTATCTAATGTCTTATTATACACTCATTCACTCTTCAAAATTGTAATTGATGTATTTACATCTTAAAATATTTCTTGAGTAAATTTAATCATGAATTATTTTCTAGGAAAATAGTCATTTAATAAATGTTCATATTGTATATTTGTAATGTTGTGAGTATATTTTCCTATAACTTTTTAGTCTTACTATAAGTATTCCCCTTTTCATTACAAACAATGTTTCTTCATATCTCATAATTGTTAACAATGCTTTCTATATGTTTGTCTATTATTAAGTATGTTACAATTATCATTTTGCTTTGTATTTTATATTCCTAATTTCTACTGTCATCATTTCTATTTCATTTTTTAAATTAAAGTAACTTTTCCTATCTTATAAGTCACTTCATTTGCTTGAAGTCTTCCTAATTTATTAATAACTACATCTAGTAATATATATTTTCTTTAAATATCATTTATATAAACAATAATGCCTTTGTTCTTGATTATAAATATTTATTTTTGTGATTATCATTTTAATACATGTTATTTAAGAATGTGCTTTTTAGAATACAAACATAGGATTTAATTTTAAATAATTTTACTATTTTATTTAAGGTATTGAATTTTCATATAAATAAATGGTTATTTGGATACATTGAGAATTTACTAGTGGTGTGGTCATTATTTTGTAAATATTACTTGGGTATCTAAGCAAATGTGCATTCCTTATACTTTGGGTAGAAAACTTTCTATGTATTAAAAGGAAGATATATTGAATCATAAATTGTCAATTTTTGCTCTTTTGCAAAAATAACAAAACTTTAAGACTTCTATATTCTCATTTATTTTTCAGATTGAATCAGAACAAATATAAAATTTGGGATAGTCATATGACTGCAAATTTGGGATAGTCATATGACTGCAAATTCATATTTTTATTTAAAACTTAAATTTTGCTTTATGATTTGGGACATGTTGCATACATTGAAGTAAATTATTTTTCATTATTTTAATGATTCCTTAAAAATGTAAAATATACTGTCCTTATTACTACTCTTACCTTAAATTCTATTTAGTCTGATAGTATTATTGTACTAACACTTCATTGTGTTATTTATTTTTCCTCTTTGTTGTGAAATATATGATGTGTGAAAAAACATAAAAAAGAGTATACACCTTATGATTCCATTTTATAACAAATCCGGAAAATGCAAACTAATCTAAAATACAGTTTGTGCTAGGCCACGGTAATACAATGTATGTATTACAATGGGGCATGAGAAAGTATTATCATCATCATGGTGTTTTCATGGTGTGTAAAGAAGCATATATTAAAACTCATCAAATTTTAAAGTTTAAGTTAATGTAGTTTTGTATGATCAATTTACCTTAATAGAACTCTAACAATGTATTCTCTTTTTTAAGATATTAAAGTCAGTTTTTTACGATGTCTTGTTATGAAAAATATTTGAGCATTAATATTTTATATTGTGCAAACATATACATGAGTTATTTAACATATGTTCTATTGTTGAACATTTGGTTTAATTTACAGTATTAAATCACTATACACTGTTTTCTATTGTACATAAATGAATATGTACTTCTCTTACCTTCATTTTTTCCATTGTCTGAAGTCCTAGGAATTGAGTGATAATTGTGCCTGCCCACTAACAACAGCCACAAAGGACTACTAAACTGTCTTGAAGTTTCCCAGCATTCTCTCTAAACTCTTGATAATAATAGCTTTATAAAATTCTTCTTAAATTACCCAATTTGAGTGGGCTCTCTAGTTTCTGCCAAGACCATAACTGATAACGTGGTCCTCAAAATTTTATATTTTATAATCTGTTATATGTTATAAATTAAAAGATCATAGACAACATCACACGTTTATCTGCTGCTTTATTATTTTTATTATTATTAATATTATTTTAGTTTAATTGTATTGGAGTTTCCAAATTGAGAAATTAATCATACTGAGTGTGTTTGGGCTTAGCCTTTTGATCAGGAAAAAAAAAAAAAAAAAAAAAAACTCCATTGAATTTATTCTCTTATTTCTATTGTTTTAAAAAGCAAAACCCTGAAGCAGTTTTTTTCACTTCCAAAGTAGACACTGTTTTTCAAGTTATTCTAAATATAAGAATTGTTAAATTATAAAACATGAATTATCTCAAAGACACACAACTGAAGTGAAAATTGAGTCATTTAGCTGCAGGTCTGCTTCAGTAAAATACGTCTTTGCATCCTTTTCACTTGCATAAAAGTGAACTGTGAGTAACTCCAAAGAGACACTAATTTTGGAATGATCATTGCTTGCTGCACCAAGGTCAATTTACATGATGGGAAAAGGCATTAGATTTCCCCTTACTTTTCAAGGATCTTATGTAAAACAAAACAAAATAAAAACAACTTCCAACCCTATATTATACAGTTATTTAGGGTTTGGGGTTTTTTCCTCTGTTCTTTCCTCTAAGTTTTCCATACTATGTCTGAAAACAAAAAAGGCAGTTATTTGTTTGGAAGGCAGAACTTCCATATCATCTAAATGGTTCCCTAATGTTTACTTGGATACAAATAGAGCAAAACAGATAAAACAGAACAGTAACTTTTGGCAATATCCTAGATTTGCTAGAGAAATCTTCACTCAACAAAAATATACTGGTAAGTTACTAAGTACAAGTAATATTATTCTGCACTAGGGATATATAGGTTAATTGTAAAGTAAACAAACCCAGACATATAAACAATTAGAAATATGTTCACAGTAAATAAGGGATAATAATGCGGTATAACAGAATACAAAAATAAAGAATGCTTCATTAATTTTTGTGTGCTTTGGAATCTAAGTATGGATCTAGTTGACTGTACTCTATGTGATTAAAATGGTATTTTTGTTGGGGACTTCTATAGGATTAGAAAATCTAGGGCAATAGTTTTAAGAACAATCAGAAAGATTTTTATTATGTCAGAGGGGCTATGATGAGAAATGAAAAAACTAAAGGAACTAATGATATGTTAAATTCAGATAACTTTACACTGTTTGTATGTGATTGATTTTTGTGAAATTGTACCTGGTGCCCTTTTCTTTTTCTTCCTTAGCTCTTTTCAAATTTTCCATTGTAAAATATCCTTTTCCACACTTCAATCTGTGCTTTTTTTTCTTTTTGTTAGAGAAGAGGTTTTGGAAACATTTGCCATGGCTAAGAATGTGCTGTAGGCACAGTTTCAGCTTACACGAGTTTGAAGCTACTTCAGTACTCTCTTATGATTTCATGAAATGTAAGTCTGCCAACCAGACATAGAATCATTGATCTGGAAGGCCTCTTTCAATCCAGTTACATGTGATCCTGGCAGTTGTCAGCAGAAGCTTCTTTGAGTGCTTTTCAAATCACATCAGGAAAAAAGGAAAAGGGAGTGTGTATAGGTTTCTCATGATTTCAAATCGACTTATGGCTTAAGTGAAGTTGTTTTAACTGAAGGATAAATTTGTTTACATTGGGGAGGCTGTGTCAGTATGATTCATCGAAATTGTTGTGTTACTGAGTGCTTATGGATATGAACATACAGAGGAGAGACTAGGACGTAATGAACATTTAAACGTAAAATACCAAGAAGTTGTGAGGGTTTTCTGAGAGCTTTCTGTGTGGGCAAGGCTACTCTTTGCTGTTCTAAATAGCTCTCTAAAGACCTTGGGACATTAGCTCCTGCTGTGGCAAGGCTGTTCTGCTGGCAGGGGTGAAAACCATGCAAAAAGCTCCTGAAAGAGATGGTCTTGCCTGCCAATACCAGTGCCTTCATTCAACTAGCATTGTGCTCTAGCGACAAGGGACTTTGGATTTGCACTGGCAGCTGGACAGCAGCTCTTGGTTGGTTAAACCAACTCTTCCAAGAATCAACTCATGGAAAGGTAAGTCTCAAATAAATTCAGACTTTGTTTCTTTAATCTCCCCTTTTTCCTGGAACAGTAGTGTAATTAATTTATCATTGTTTTGGAGTATGTTATTTCCTTATTGGCTTATTAAGAGACATTATTTTGTATGCTATTGGCTCGTGAAATATTGTTAGAAATTATAATTTCCACAGTGAACTTGTGTTAAATAAATTATTGGCAAAGACAATTTCAGTCTCTGAGCATCATTTGCTGAAAACAAAACAATGGGAAAGTCAGATTCACCCAACCAATGCTCAAATATGATAATGTGATTCTGCCTTTAATAATTGTATCAAATTTGCTCTTTGGAGAGCTTATTTCCTACTGACAATATGCAGAAGAAAATAAATTGATGTAAATAAAAACTATTTTAAATACAGTTCTATTTGGCATTTATCTTAAATATTTGTGAGTCTAAGAAAGAAGATTCAGTATACATGACAAAATATTTGATAATAAATGATGCACATGATTTTAAGCAATACATTTATATGTTCAAAACAGTATTTCTTTTTTTTTTTTTTTGGTCATGCCTCAAGGAATGTGGGATCTTAGCTCTCCAACCAAGGATTGAAGTCATGCCCCCTGCAGTGGAAGCATGGAATCTTAACTGATGGACCACCATGGAAGTCCCCAAAACAGTATTTCTTAAATATATATTTTCCATGAATGTGTGTTGAAAACTCTATAGTCTCTCTTTTTAAATACAAATAAGGTGTTTTTGGCAACACTTAGATCTCAAAAGAAAGGGAACCTACCTAATTCTGTTAAGATGGTTGTTACTCTTATCAAAAACTGAATATGCAAGAAAACTTACTTTTCATTAATTCTATTCTGATAGAAGCCAACTAGGACTTTTTAGTACAAGGCTGATATATCTTTTTCTGGGCATGGTCAGTCATATGCATATATAAATTTTGCTTAATATTTTAAATACTCCTGAAAAACTAAAGTACATGAGAGTAAACCAAGATAATTATTTTTATATTAACATATAGTGTATAATATAATAAGATATAAATTGGGTTTTAACATGCAAATCTATATTTTTTATAAATGAGTTAAATTTAAAATAATTTAAATACAATATAGGTCTATAAATTCTTTTGTTTTCATTGGGATTTTTTACATGTTCAACAAGTACCTAGAAGTCTAATAGCCCATGAAAATATTATAAACACTACGAAGGAAGAAAAATCTTATAAGAATCATTTAAAAGTTTTAATAGAAAATATGTAGGCCATTATTTCATTTTCCATATTGAATGAGGTAAAAATTTTCAAGTACTTTATAAACTTTTCTAAAGTTGTTATTCAGGAATAACCAATATTAGGATCAATAAATATTGAATTTTAATTTGTTATAATTGAAGTATGTAACTCCTAGAGAATCAGTGGTCCCATTAATTGATTGTATGTCTATGAAATACTAATGAAATGTATCCCCATAAAGATATAGGTAAAAAAAGTAGTTAAATCTATAGAGCTGTTTCCTTCTATTAAAATCAGGGCAATTGTAACCCAAAACAGCCAGTTGATAACTTGCTCTTTTACAAGCTAATGTTATTAAATCTAGAATTCCTCTGGAAGACACTGTCTCATTTCTGAATTGAGTGCACTTTAACTATATACACATATGTATATTGGTCAAGGTGGATGGGTCATGAGTCCATTCCGAGCCTGCTTTTTTCTTTTTTTTAAAATTTATCATTGCTATTTCTATTTACAAGGGCCATCATATAGGGCACATAAATAAGGCCCTACACAGCTGTATATGGCAGTTAAATGGCACAGCATGGATCATCAGAAAAATGAATAGAGGCAAAATTACCCCTAAACTGCTATCAAATAGAATTATAATCGACATATTGAATGCTTTTTACATATAAAGTTATTTGTTGAGCATTGTAAGAAACATTATGAAACACCTATTTATAAAAAAAGTTTCTTTTTTGAGAAATGGCTAAACAAAAAAAGGTTAGAAGAAGTTTAGAAAGATAAAACTCATTTAAGTAATAGATCAAGCAATGGCCAGTGTAACATATGCTTAAATGTCATGGGCAGAGCAAATAATTTGATTGAAGGGAAGGAGAGAGTATGGCCAATAATTTTCAGGAAAAAAAAATTAAAGACTAGATGGTGTATTAATCATGGTTTTCCAGAGAAACAGAATCAATAGGATGAGAGAGGGAGAAAGAAAGAAACTAAGAAATTTTGGGGGGTTGTGTGGAGGAGGTAGAGGAAGCTGGCAAGTGTGAGTTTTACAGGGTAGGGTCAGCAGGTGGGAGACTCAGGGAAGAGCTGATGTTGCAACTAGCACAGGAAGCAGCTGGAGGCAGAATTCCTTCATCAGAGAACCTCAGACTTTTCTCTGAAAGGCCTTCAGCTTTCAGGAGGAGGCCCATCCACATTATGGAGGAGCCTCTGTTTTACTCAAAGCCTACTGATTTAAAGTTCATCTCATCTAAAAAACACCTTCACAGTGTTTTAGACTGACATCTAGATTGTCTTATGACCAACTATCTGGGTTCCATGGCCTAGCCACAAAATTAATCATCACTAATGGTGTATTTTACATTAGTTTGAAGAATGTTTGTCTCTCAAAGTACAGGGATCTCAGATTTCTATTTTCTGTATTACACCTAATTTTTTACCTAAGAATGAAACTCAGTTTTGCAATACTCCTAACCTATAAAATTTTTTGTCCTCATGGGGCCTCGTTTACAGTCTGTGAAATCAGAGACTGTGTCTCTGACACATAGGAAATCTCCTTTTAATATTTGTTGTATGATGTTACAAACCTATAACATCCTTCACAAGTAAGGTAGTCAGGTTTATTTTTTATTTGGTCATTGTGCTGATTTCTGGTTCTGGTCAAGTATCCTTCTGGACAGCATTTTTCTCATGCAATGATTCTGCTTCATTCCTCAGTCCCCTCTAGATTTCCATCAGCTGGACATTTATGTAAGTTATGATGCAAATGGATGTAATTAATTAATAGAAGATCACATTTATAATATGAAGCATGAATTTGCTGCTAAATAATTTTTGCTGCTTTCTATTTCATACCAAATGCATGTATTTATCACTTAATTTCCTGTCAAATATGAGGAGTCCAGCTCCAGGCCAAAATATTATGTGATTTTTTAGCTCAGATTATAGGAGATCACAAAGGCTTTACCTGGCAGGCCTCATGAGGGAAAGCTGCCTTTCTCACCAGACAGTGCACATCCAATATACTGCAGTCAGGGACCCCTGGCAGGTCTTGCTGTTTTGCATATTTGAATTTTTAGCTCAGATTCATTCCTTCATTCCTTTTATCTGAGGCCTTGGCCAGAAGTCTTCCAGGAGCCTCTGCTGAGGCCTCCTCCTTTGCAGAGAGGGAGGAGGGAAAACATTGAGGACAACTTTTTCCACTCTGACTCACTACTCAGTAGTTGCCATTCCTAGCCCTTCCTCCTTGCCCTTACCCCAACCCTAGGGTCCATAAAACTCTCACCGCCTTTTTATTGGGGCTCCCTCAATAGTAAGAGGACCTCCATGTCTGTGCTGATCTACCTGACCCTCTACTTGTGTGCTGTTCCATGGGGGAACATGGAAGAGTGGGAGTTGGTGGTATCCTGGGTTTTAGCCTCTTGCTTACAGTGTTACAGTAAGTGATTGAAGGCTTACCTCTTTCGTTTTTGGCCTGATGTTTTAATCAGCTACTCTGATACTTGGTATCTCAGCTTTCTCTCTCAACCCAGCCGTGCTCCTGACAAAATGTAGAGGTGAATTAAAATGATACCTTTAAGTCAAAGCACATGACATGGTCACATTTTTACTTTACATTAGGGCTTTTCATATTTATCACTTCAGACAAATTGATAAAGGTCCACACATATACTTCCACAACTAATTTAGGGACAAATAGTATTTTTTATACTTAATCAAATTATCATAATTTCATTACCATCATTTCAACTCTATCAAAATATACCTGGGAAAATTCGGTGAAAAGAAATAGATTCTTCCCACTGATACAGACATGCACATCTATTTATTGATTCACTGTCCATCCAACAAATACGTATTGAGGAAAGTCTTTTGTGTCTTGATCTGTATGAAATTATATGGAGCATGGCTAGCACAAAGATGAAAAAGACATGGCTTCTATTTTTGAATAAGTGGAAGTTTGGTGTAAGACAAACTTGTTATAATATATATACTTAATTAAAAGACGAAGAAAACTTGGGGCACCACAGAGAGGTAATAAACTAATTAAGGACAAGTAAGGTAAGATTTCACAGAGGAGATAACACATAAGCCACCTCTTAAAGGATGAATAGAAATTTTCATGGACAGAAAAAGTGGCAGATAATATTTTGGGAATGGGAACAACTTATACAAAAGTATAAAAAAAGTCACAGGAGTGTGAAAATGTATATCATGCCAGTAAGTAATGAGAATTCAATAGTGCTGGAAGAAAGGCTATAATTGGTGCGAGATGAGACCAGCAACAATACATTTTGATAAATCTCGGCACCATACTTACGAGTTCTAACTTTATCATCTAAGGATGCGGTAATATAGAAATATGCAAATGGAGAATTAATTTGACAATGATTTTTAAGGTTGGGTATTCTGAGAAACTTATAGATGATGTATGGGTAATGAGGAAATAAATTATTAAAAACAAAGCCATTTAGGACTATATATCAATAGTGAAAGCCAGAAAACCAATAATAGTTTTCACCAAAAAGCCTCATTAGTATAACATCTGTAGCTTTTAGAAAAGATAGATGTTTGGGGTCCAATCCACACTTTCTGAAACAGAATTTTAAGATGAGGGAACTGATTGTGTATATATTAAAATTTTCAATAGTTTTATCTGATGCCCATAATTTGTAAAGAAACAATGGAAAATTACAGTGAACACAGAAGACAAAAATAGATTCAAGACATTTTTGTGAACTGAAATCAAGATACTTTGATGTGTTCTAATGGTGGAAGTAGAATGTTGTATTGACTATGATTAAGTAGACAGCAATTATATTTGAAAATATTAGAACACAGGAGAAGAAAATCTTTGAAACAGTAGTAAAGAAATTCAGTTTTCAATATCTAGATGCTGGATTTTAACAATATAATAATCTACAAATTTCTTTAATTGTTCTATGGATTCCTCACTATCTACATACATTTATACAGTTTTAAGAAACATATTTATATGCTTTATGTAAAATTATTTATATATTATTGGTTTCATTTATGTGATATTGTAGTTTCCATCATATTTTGACCAAAGGCATTTCTTTCCCTTTCCTATATAGGAGAGATTTATAGAGATATTTGTGTTGTTGTTGTTTATTTTAATATTTTTTACGATTGGCTTTGCAGTCCATTTGAGTACTTTGAATTGATGGGTAACTTACTTGCAGATTTGATATGTGACATAATTGCATTCTGAATCCTCAGGATAATGCTGCTGACTGCTTGTAACAGGTGATTAATTTCTCATATGATGTTTACTGTCATCTCATAAATCTCCCTGGATTAACATGTCTAACCAATTTTTCTTCTCCAGCAAGGCATCTAATTTCTATCAAATTCTTGAAATGGCTTGTACTTAGTGTATATTTCTCAAGCTGTGTACTTATTTTATATTTCTGTTTCATATGATATATACTTTTTAGGAATTCAAATGTTTTCCTAGAAATTGAAATTTTTCTTAGAACTTTTTATATTTTGAAAGTCCAGAATTATATGAAGTAATTCTTTTAAATGTACCAAATTATTTTATAAGTATTATATAGTTGTAAAGATGTCACTATTAGTTATTTAAACATTAATATGCAATTTTGACAGTTCAATAATCTATATTATTAGCTAATAGGCAGGCATTTGTGCCAGAATATTATTTTCTATTTTATGAATATAAAGACTCACAATAGGAAATCACAATAAGGACTTTTGTAAATGCAAAAATTCCAGGATTTTATCTTTTAAAATGGCTTCAACCAATCACCAGAATGGGCTTGGAATTATTTATCTTATGAATAGCAATAGTCTGTATTTGAAAGTACACAATCTACTTTTGGTAGAGAGGATCTTAAGATGCCCCCCATGATTCCTGCTCTCTGTTGTATAATCCTTGTATAACCCCATCTTCCTGAGTTCTTGCAGAACCTGTTAATATGGAGATATCACTCCTGTGATCCTGTGGACTTTGATTTAGTCAAAGGAGATGATCCCATTGAGCTTGATTTGATCAAGTGAGCCATTTCTGAAGTCAGACATTGGCAGTTGAGATGGCCTGTGTAGGGGGCAAGTGACTAAGAACTGCAGGTGACCTCTTGGAGCTGAAAGTGATTCCTGTCCAACAGACAGCAGGAGAATGGTTAAACAAGCACAACAAGTGGGAGTCTTCCAAAAATAATTTGAATTTGAAAGAGGACCATGAGCTCCAGAAAAGAAGGTTACTCAGATGACACCTTGCTTTCAGCCTCGTGAGACCCTGAGTGGACAGCTCAATTCAGTCATGTGTGGATTTCCGACCTATAGAAACTGTGAGATAGTAAATGGGTGCTAAGTAGCTAAGTCTGTGGTAATTTGTTAAACAGCACTGAAAAATGAAAAATCTGCTTTCTCTGGAAATGATTTGAGTATATGCAAATATAAATTGAGAGCTATACCACACTCTGAATATAAAAATGCAAACTCTCAAATCTAAAGGTAGCCTTGTAAACTGTACTTTTGTCAGCTCGTCTCAAAAGCTGAATCCAGCTATTAAAAAGATACTGCTTTATTTTCTTATTTGAGATACCTTATTTCCTTTGCAGGTAATGTCATTGTATTTTAAGTCCCTTTTGAGATACCTTATTTCCTTTGCAGGTAATGTCATTGTATTTTAAGTCCCTTTTTTGTCCAGGTTGAATCAGATATTCCATGGAAGAGGGCAATAGCCAACAAGTAGATTGAGTTTCCTCAGTGAATGCAAAGTGAACCAAGAAATAAATCTTTTAACTTTAACATTAAATTAGTTTCAATACTAAAAATGGAAGACATTTCTTAAGCATTTATACGGTGGAATTCACAAAAATAGTGTTACCTTAGCAACTCATGACATAGAAATTAAGCTGTCAAAATTTCGATCATTCAAAAAGGGTCACTGATCTTCATGTCAACACAGCAGATGAAAAAGAGCTGCAGTGATGTACTTTGCCAGGTTTTCGAACTCTAATAAACAAGTCAAGCTGTGTTTATGAACTCCCTAAAATAGACAAGTGGAGAATACAGCAATATCAGTGTCAAAATGGATTTATAGGTAGTTGGACGTTGCACGCACTGACAAAGAATCTTCATTTACTACCTCCTTTTGTAATGAGGAATACCAGATTTACCACAAAAAGCCAAGCAGAAACAACCCCTGCGTTTGGCAAAATTCAAGGCTTTATCATGTTATCTGTCATTAAGTAAAGATTCATTAGGTCAGGATTTCCCTTAAAGAACTCTAAGGTGCCTTTTGAGCTAATGCTTGGAGAGAAGTCAGCACGAAATTCTACAGTCCCTAAATATATCAAGTAAATATATCTCCATTGCCATTTCACTGAGATAAAAGAGAAATCGAGAAATAAATGTTTAAAAAAATCCAGTGTAACTCAGTTATCTCATGCAACTTTAAATAAATAGCATAAATTCATTCTAGTTCTTAATAAACCTTAATATTATTAAGGAAGTTGCTCCAGAATGTACATTCCACATGTCTGCACTAAGGGCCAGCGTTTGACCATATTATATCGTATATAATAATTGTGGCCAGGAAAAGTAGGAAGGATTAGATTTTTTTCTGGTAATTCATTTATCTTTCAGAAACATCTTATTTTTTGGACATCTCTCAACCATATGTTTAAACAAGAGCATTTCACTAAAACTCTGGGCATCTGATCTTGGTACACTTGTATTGGTAAAAGAAAATTGTTTCAGTTTTAGCACAACTCATTCATGGTTTATTTTGACTGTATTTCTGATCCTCTTTTCACTCTTGATCTCAAAAGAATGAATGTATGGTTGTCCAATTCTATTAGTCCAATGAAGGCTAATAAAGGTCTCCCCCAAATAACCACACCCTACTCCCTGAAAGTTGTGACTATATTTAGATTACATGGCAAAAGGGAATTTATAGGTGTGATTAAGATCACAGACCTTGAGAGGGGAAAATTATCTTGGATTAACCAGATTGGTATAAATCTAATTGCATGGAGCATTAAAAGTAAAACTATTTCTCCAGCTATTCAGACTGATGTGGTAGAAGAAGAAGTGGGAATGATATGAAGTATGGGAGAGACTTCATCTGCCATTGTTGCCCTTGAAGATGAAGAAGGCCATGTGCCAGGGAATGCAGGCAGCCTCTAGAAACTGAGAATGACCCACAGGCCTAGAACCAGCAAGTGAGCAAGATCTACAATTGCATGAATCTGGATTCAGCCAACAGTCTGAATAAGCCTAAAGTGAATTACCCTCCAGAGCCTCTAGACAAGGACCTGGCTCTGCTGATACCTTGATTTTGGTCTTGTGAGACTCTAAGCAGAGAAACCAAGAGATCCTACCATATTCTGACTTATAGAACTGTGGGATAATAATCTCTTGTTTTAAGACATGGAATTAGCAGTAATTTTTATGGCAGCAATAGAAAACTAATACACTCAACCTAACAAACTGCTCTATCATGATATTTGGTCTCTGACTCCATCTGATCCCAAGTCTGTTACTTAATGGTTTACTCTACATTCTTATGGTTTTCTATGGTTCTTGTTCTGGTTCCAAGTGTTCCCAAGTATGTTCCACAATTCCACTTCAAGTAGAAATTCCAGACACTTGAAATTTTGGCAATTACCTTCTTACTCTAGGAAAGATTTTGGGAAGTACAGTTTAATAACTGCATACATTGTTGTCATACCTGAAAATCTTAGTGCTGTGATACTCACTAGAGTGCTTACATTTCCGAATAAAATCTCTCAGAGGAGTATTCCACAGACCAACAAGATAGACCAGGGCTGAGAGCCAATTCTGGGAGTCCAGTCAGTGCTAGATATCCAAAAGAAGTCTGGCCTGTGGTCACAGTCAAAGGAAGTAGGCAGAATACTACATATTGCAAGTGAGAACATTCAATTGTAAGCTTACTTCCTGTCCTGAATCTTGAGGAAATTGAGTCCTTTCTGATTTGAATGTCCTTTTGATTGCACACAGATATAATGTCACCTGTCAATGGTTGCTGCTTCTTCATCATCAGAAGAGTCTTCTTTGCTGCCTTCTCCTCCCTCTCCCCCTCCTCTTCTTCTCTCTATGTATTGTACAGATATGTATGTATATACATCCAAACACATTGCCTAAACAAGGCAGTTAGGATTGTTTTACTTATTCATATTTCAAAAACATGTTTTACCTTTCTAAACACATCGGTGAGAGGAAATTATGTTCATCTTGTAAATGTGAGAGAAAAAAATCCAGTATATTAACTTGATTCACATTTAAAGAATGATAGGGAGAGTGGGAAGGAGAGAGATGCAAGAGAGAAGAGATATGGGAACATATGTATATGTATAACTGATTCACTTTGTTATAAAGCAGAAATAACACACCTTTGTAAAGCAATTATACTCCAATAAAGATGTTAAAAAAAGAACAAAATTTACGTGATATATTAGAGAAACTAATATGCAACTTAAATATTTTTATTTTTTCCTTTCTAAGAATGTTATTATTTATGGAATGGCCATTCTGATAGACATTAGAGATGTAGCAGTAATCATATGCTAACTTTCATGGAGTTTGAATACAGAAAAATTGTAAATATGAAACAGGTAAAGACATTTAATAGTGGAAAAATCTCCATTCTTTTAACAATATATAGGAATATCAATGTCTTTTGAGGCAAGGTGGACTGAGTCAAGATGAAAAACTTCTGAATGAAAGAATATCAAATGGTTTAATCTGAAAAGTAAATATTCAGTACAAGTTGACTGAGCAAATTTATGGAAGAAGGAATTGCTAAGAAGAGAAGATCCATGAGGATCTTGAGATGGAAGGTGTTTGGCACATTCAAAGAGAAGGTTAATGTGATCAAAGCATTATAAGGAAGAGGGAGAATTGGCTAAGAATAAAACACGTGTAGGGACCAGATTATGATGGGTGTGAAAAAATTGTTAAATTTTATGAACTTTAACCCAAGAGCATTAAGTTGATATTAAAGTCATCTAAGCAAGAAAGTGAAAAGATCAGTCATACACACACACACACACACACACACACACACACAAATAAAACTAACTTCTCACACATATATATAAGTTCCCAATGAAATACTTGCAAAGCAGTCTAAGAGTTGTGCAATGAAGTAATGAAAATGTGTAAACTATTTTAATATTTCCAAAATAATGGTTAATAAGATGTTGAAGACACTCTACATAGTATGTTTCTTTGCTTTGGCAGGAATTCTCATTACAGAAGGTACATGGTGATCAGAAACTCTGAATACAATATTCCAGATAATCTTTGGGGAAAAATAATCTTTTACATAAGTAATACTCACAGAAAGAAAATAAATGAACTAACTGCTAATAGTGTGCTATTGGAATGATTCTTTAGTACTTTTCAGTATTATATTTTTGGCAAATATGAATTATTCTCGATAAAATCTGATGCTCCTTCCCTCTAATTGACAAGGATAACAGTCCTTTCCTTATATTTTGTCATAGGGCTGGGGTATTCCACAAGTTCTCCCATGAGCTGTAAACAGATATGAGTCACTTCCTTGTGGAAGCATTTAATCGGTGGTGTGAGATCCTCTACTTCCTTCCCCTGCCCTGTTATTGCTGTAGTTGGGAGGGTGGAGCCATAGAAACAAAGCATCCTGTATCTCTGAGTCACCACTAGAGCATCTAGCAGTCTCCACGTGGGTGCAAAATAAGCTTTTATTGTCTTAAGCCATTAAAATCTGAGGGTTTTACTTTGCAGCTATTAGGATAGCTTAGTTTATCCTAATGTATATATTATTATTATTTGGTTTTACACTTAATTTTAATTATCAGTAATACCAACTTTAGTTTAATGCTTTACTTTTATAATTAGCTTAATTTTAATCAAGTAGCTAGTTGTCCATATTTATTGTGTATTTCTGATTGCCAAGTGACATAAGGACTCACCTATGTGCTGCACTGAAGAGATACCTCCATAGTTCCATGTTAAAGTCAGTTTTAAGTGGCTCTGAAAGTATTTTCTTCTGCCATTTAGAGTTTATAATTGGATTGTCAGGGAGAAAAACTGCAGGCTATTGTATATCACATAAAGATGACAAGTGACATTCAGGCTATTAGGTCATTAATATACAGTAATAAGTTAATACTCAAGTTATATAAACTACTTAAAGTAAACAAAATATATATAATGTCCACCATTTTTGTTTGTTTGTTGTGCTCCCTGTAATATATAGGAGAAAGTATTCATTCCAAAATGGTCACTGTTGACTTTTTAAAAATATTCCTTTCCTTGGGCTTTTGTAGCATTTCACCCTCCCGCTGAAAATTATTCCTAATTTAATCATCTAATGCACCGATTGTGCTTTCAAAGGTTATTCCAAATGGGGTCATTCTCCATTTTTCTGTACTCAATTTGTTAACACTCTTCACATTCAAACTGAAATGTGTTAGTTTCTGTTGACATTTCCTTCTTCCCTGAAAATAGGCAGTCATTAAGTCATCAAGGTTCTTTTCTTAAAATGTGTATCATAGTTTTCTGTGCTTTTAGTTCTCATAACCATATTTTTTTGGGTTATCCTAAGTCATTCCTGAAACTTTACATAGATTTATATCCCCCACATAAGCCAAACTGCCTTCATGGTCTCCATGGTCTTGTATATCCTCAAATTGTTGAATATCAATCTTTTGCAAAGCGTTGTTTGGATATTACAACTTTCTTCTCAATGGCATTTTCTGGCTCTTTTTATTTTTTATCCTACTGAACAAAGTAAAAATACATTTTTCTAATATACAAGATTATTCGCTGTGCCAAAGTTCCAGTCTTTTCTTTTATACCATTTTCTATTTCAGTCAAAAGTAAATATCTCTTAAAAAACAAAAAGTTTTGTTTTACAAGTTCTCGGCTTGGCTCACACAGTTCTCATCATCTGTGTTTCTATACTTCAAGGTATGGTTTGTTTGTGAAGTCTTCCATGAAGATCTATACAAAATTTGTAATAATTATGACTTTTTTCATTGTAATTAATGCTTGAATATCTTTTACTGTAAGTCCTTTGAAGGAAGACAATTGCTATCTATATACTTGGTTCCTACCTACTGCTGAATGTAGTGATTTCATAATGTTAAGGCTCAATGTCATTATGTTTGATAACACTGAAAAAAGTAGTATGATTTATTTATGACATAGTGCTCCATATTTTACTTGCATGATATGAAAATAAAATTTTATTGTCCATTTTACAAGTGATAACAATTAAAAAGAAAATGCCTGCATTAGCCTTCCTCAACTGTTTTAGAACTGAATCATATCTACTTCCCTGAAAGTCTCCCTTTTTGAAGAATATATGCTTGTCTCTGTGTGATAAGGACAAAATAATAATTAGCATTTGACAATTCTGTACTGAATCTTAGAGTCTCAAATACGCACTGAAGTAATTTAAAAGGCATTTGATAAGGTGAACTGATGATTAGATGTAGGTTAAGTCCCAGCATAAACTTTCTCAAATTGTTTTACTAAATTCAAGGCACTGATTGAGAGAGGATTAAGTGATGTTCAAGAACGACTTTATAATCTGTAGGGTAACATAAGGGCTATTTCATTCCTTTATCTTACTTTTAAGAGTTATTTTAAGCAAGAAGTAGCTCACATATCTATTTTATATTTTATTCCTTTACAGTTTCGCTACATTTAGGCATCATAGGCACCTATAGTAATCTTGTTATTTAAGACTAATTGGTTTACCAAAAATTAAACACATAAGTAATTATCAGTTTGTATTATACTCAAAGACTGCTTTTATCCTCAGAAAAGTTTTAATAATTATAAAATTATTTTTCTGATTAATCACAGTGTTTACTTTTAATGAATTACTACATAATAATAGGGCTCTCCAAGTTGGCTTAACTATCGTAAAATTTAAGATCCATAGTCACAGGATTATGCCCTAACTTTTAAATTAGACATGACATAAAGTCCTTCAAAATCTGTCCCTGCTAACTTCTCCAAATGAATTTTCCATAGGTCCTCTTGCATCTCTTAAGGATCATTAAACTACTTATTCTCTCTGCATTCACTCTGTATAGTTTTTGTCTGCCTTTTTATATCCTCAAATGTTTGCATGCACTATTTCCTATATCTGTTCTACCTGCGATGCCTTTTATTTCCTTTTTCCATTTGGGAGATTACTCTTTGAGGTTTTGCCTAAATACAGTGAAAGTCTTCATTAGAGTATAACTTCTTTAAGAAAAAATAACAGATAGAACTTACATTATTCATCTTTGACAATCCAGAATACAATATTTTGCCAGACATAAAAGCATTTAATATATTTGTTGACAGAACTGCTTGAGGGGGAACGGACTACTTCTGTTAAAAAACAGATGTCTAGAAGTTTAAAAGGTACAGTAAGACATGAAAGGCTGCTATAGTACAACTGTTAACGGCTCAGATGATTTTTGCAGTGTGTCTCAGTTTCTTTGTTTTAGATAGGTAGATAGATGGATAGATAGGTAGATAGATCGATCCATCTAGATCTAGATACCTCTCCTACCTAGAGGTAGAAAGACAGCAATGTACCTGTTAATTTCCCACTTTACAGGTGCTCCTTTGATGAGTTTTAGAGAAGTTAACGTTCAAATAAAGTACTAATGATCTAAATTAAAATGAAACAAAATCACTACATGTAGAATATGTTTTAGTCAACCATGTGATCTCACATGAATTGGTGTTTTGTTTTTTGTTTAATTTGTAGAGCACTAGATAATACTCTAACTCTGGAGTCCCAGTGTCTATATTTTAAAGTTATCACCTGCCTTGGGTGTGTTTTCATATGGCTATAGTCTTTTTTATGAGGGATATAATTTTTTCTCTACAGGGAGTCTGGAGTATGATGAAATGATCACAATTTGATACATATCAATTTTTCTTTCTTTTTTTAAAAAAACTTGTATGTAATACTTTTTCTTATTCTTTCTATCTACTTACAAGTGTCCTTTTCCTCCCTTTATTATTATTTCTTTTCCCCCTTTATTATTATTTCTTATTTTTTTAATTGAGTCATAACTTACACATGCTAACATGCACAAATCTTAGCTCTACAGCTCAATACATTTTACATATGCATACATGTGTCCTTTTGAAGGAACTTTAAAATGGGTAAATTATTGAGTAGTACAAATACACTAATTTTTTTCTCTTAGGTCTTTTTTGAACTAGATTGTGCTTCTCTTTAATTCTCTGTGATTCATTGCTGAATTTGTGTTAAATACAATTGGTTTACACATCCATCAGCATAGTGACTCTTGCATTGCAAATACTGAATAAATGTAAATACTAAGTAAATGAACGAATGAGTGAATAAACAAAATATCAGTTTAAGCAAAGTGGTGAGAGTAACTTTCTCAAATACAGTTTAGAAATAGAAATAAGCAAAGTATTTACTGTGCACTTGGAAAGTTTGACTATTGTATCAACCAGGGTCCAGTAAGGAAAGAGCAACCTCTTGATTATTTGCATGGAGAAAGTTTGATATAAAAAACAGTCACTATAACAGACAGTAAAATGTATTGGCCAGTAAGAGAAATCTAAAGTAAATAAGAGTAGTGGATATAAAGCCACTAATCCTGGAGCTGAGATAGAGTTCCCAGTGAGGAATGTCCATCTGTGTCTCACTGAATGGCAGAGAAGTCACTGTGGTGTTGCACTGGTGGAATTGGCTGGAAATCTATATTCTCTAGATTCTGGGAAAAATTGTTCATGAGAAGGTGTCTCACCAGAGGCATTTGTCTAGGAGACATTGGAGGGGGAGTCTATGAAAAAGTTATGGCACCTGACAGCTGGTAGCTGCCAGATACTGCAGGAGTCTGGCACTAGAGAGGCCGTGTGCACTGCAGAAACTGGGTTCTGGTAATGTTCACACAAAGAAGGAGCCTGGCACTGGAGAAACCAATGCACTGTAGGAGGCTGCCTATCAGAAGCCACCAGTGCTACAGAAAGAATCCTGGAACTAAGGAACTTGCCTATATTTTGGAAGCCTAGTCACAGAAAAGTTGCACACACTGCAGGAAACAGACACTGGAGAAGCCAGGTAACTGTGGCAGCTGATGATGAGGAGCACGGCAGAACAAGAAAATAAGCCCCTTCTGCTTGCAACTGACAAAGATTACCGTCGTTCTATTTAGCAAAAACCAAATATTTATAGGACCAAGCTCCATTTTCACAGAGCAGACAAGGAAGTTTAAATTTGCAGATGAGAGGCAATAATTTTATAACTGGCACTCTCTGTGAATGAAGGGAGGAGGAACAGAGAGAAAATTAAAAAGAATGCACTCAATAATTAGAGAAATTACCTATTTGCTTTACAAGAGTCAATATGCTAAGAAGAAGGAAAGAAATGAGACAAGAAAAGAAGGTATATGGCATGAAACAGGAAATAACTGACAATGAAATCATGAATACAAGAACAGATGAAAATATCAGGGACAAAATTTTAAAAGATATATACATTTATCTTGTGTTTGCAATATAATTATAAAGTGATTTTCTACTAAGAAGATTGCCTTTCCACATTTCTGTCTCTGTATGCATATGTTATCCTAAAAATTGCTATTGAAATACAGTTTTAGAGTAATTTCAGATTTTAAATCAGAAACATGTGGAGATACATCACTACACCAATACAGACTTTTTAGAAATTATAACATTTAAAATTCTAAATGTATTATAAAATACCTATTTAATAAATAAAGTTCCCAGACAACAGCTTTAGGAATGTCCAACATTAGCTAAGTTTTATTATTTCTAGACAGTATGGTCAACACACTGATAGAATTTTGTAAATGGTTAAATAATCAGGACTATTAGAACTTGAACATTATGACTCATTTCTCTGAAATATATGAAGAGCTATGCACTATAAAATTAATTATTATTTATCATGGCAAATATTACAAGTATATTTTAACAGGAATTATGTATTATTGAATTGGATTCAATATGTATTAATTAACAAAGCAAAATTGTCCCATAACTTGGCAGGACAGTCTCCTCTAAGAATGTAACAGGTAGGGTTTTAAAAATTATTAGGATTTCTCTTCAACCATGTTTAACATATGCCTTAAAGTAGTAACTAATTTCTGACATCTTTCATTAATGCAGTTTACACCTCCACAAAATGGATATATTTCTTATATTTTGGTGGGAAATGCTAGAAAAGTCTAATTTCAATCTCAATGATTTATATTTTCATTTTGTGATTCTTTCCTTCTCACCATATAGATTACTTCCAATTAGATTCCAATCAAAGGAGAATGTATCAAGGGCATCTACATGAAAAAAAATCAAATGAGCATTTTAATGATTTAATATTTGGAATTTATGCGATATAAGTTTTTTTTAATTGAAAAGAAAATATATTTATAGGTCTATTTATAAATGACTAGTGTTTAAAACACATCATAGAGATAATATTTACAGAAATTTTACTAATAAATTAATAATACTAATGATTGTTTTTATTGTTACCTAATAAATGTAGAGTATGTTGTTTGGGAACAAAACAATACTTTGACTACTGTTAGATAATTGAAATAACTCAGAAACAACAAATAATTTAGTAAAAATGTAAAATAACTATTTTACCTTGAATCTTTTATTAATGCTTATATCACAATTATAAGTATTTTGACTAATAAAGAAAAAAATACATAGAAAAATAATTGTAAAGCTAAACCAGTTGCATTTTAGTTTCTGCATTATATTGTTGGTGTCGATTGACAAATTAAACAAAAAGTGGTGTTTGGTGGGTCCCCATAGGAGGGATTTGAGCTAGAACAGAAACCTTTTTTGCACTGATAGTGATATGGTGGTGTCTCAGAGTCTAAATCACCCTTGACTTCAGAAATATCATTTTGTTGAAGCAGAATACTGTTGTTTTTATCCTTACTTGACAAGAAAATGTGAGCAATGATTTTGTCCCCAACATAAATTGGGTTGCCCCAATTACAAACTCATGGTCGTTTTCTGTGGCCATTATTGAAATGTATTACTTGAAATTTACCAACATATGTATTCTGTGATTATTTGCTTTCTGCATCTTGGTATCCAAGAACCAGTCACTTTGCATTTTATTCTTTTAGTGCTCTTTCTGATCCTGTGCTTAGATTTATGGTAAAGTATTCATCAATCAAATTGGCATTGCTTTTAGTCACATTTGGAGGGGAAATGTTTGCATTTAATCAATAAATGCACATGTTTTACTCCTGGATATATAACTGTAGGCCCTATTACAATTTTAATAACTTATGCCAGAGGTTTTCAGAAGACTATCATTATTTTTACAAGTGCATTTGAATGTTGTTGCCTATTAGGACTTGAATGAAAAGAAGAATGCACAAGGATATTCCAGAAGCTTAGTATGCCAATACTGACACAGCTGCTACTTAGAGCTGTCCTCAAATAGTAGAATACTTGACTGCTGCTGCCAATTGGATTTGCTTAACTATTATTTCCCTTTAGCCAAAGGCACAGGATGTAGTAAATCTATATCTAAGGGCTTTGGCAAAACCTTAGCTCTTTATCATTTGTATTAGGATCAAGCAGCCAGGTGTACTGATCATTTTAATGAAGTCAATATAGAAAAGGGAGCTCAGCAAAACAATATAAAGCATTATTCATTTACTTTACCCCTTGCTTGCAGTTGCAAGCATATCGTAGTTTCCTAGCCCACAAAATAGCCTGAGTTTTAATTCATTTTCACAAATAGAAGAGAAACCAGTTCTATTTAGACATCACTTACACTATATTGTTTTTGTTTGTTTGTTTGTTTAATATGAAGATTTTTTGAATAAAAAATTGCTACTTTTCTGATCCATACAATGCCTAAAACTGCAAGATAGAAAAAAAAATTTTATTTAGAGGAAAAAATGGTGATTGAAATTAAAATGCAGTCTAGATTGTATATTTGTGGAATCAGAATATGACAGTGATCTAGAAGAGAATTTCAAAGTCCTCTACCTTCGTTCAAGTAGACAGTGTTTGGCATTACTCTAGTTCTTCTAAGTACTTCTAAATTTCAGTATTAGGAGTGAGGTGAAAGTTATGGTTAGGCTTCAAGGTGACAAACAATAATGCTGATTAATATAAAAGTGATCACACTACTCTACATAAAATAGATAAATAATAAGGACCCACTGTATAGCACAGGGAACTCTACTCAATATTCTGTAATGGCCTATATGGGAAAAGAACCTAAAAAAGAGTGGATATATGTATACATATAACTGATTCACTTTGCTGTACAGCAGAAATTAACACAACATTGTAAATCAACTATACTCCAATAAAAATTTTTATAAAAAGATAAAAATGATCAGACTGACACTGAAGCAGTATGCAGCATTGGCAGTGGCAAGAATACAATGCACAGAGAAAGGGCTGGCATTCTGCAGAATACAGATGCTACTTTAGCACACAGCTCCCCACCATATCTCTTATTCCCAACATATGGGAATGTTCAGTGATTACTACCCCACTATCGTGTATATTAGATTTCAGAATAAATAAGGGACCACTTCAACCTTGTATCAAGCTAATAGAAATACTATAAAAGACACATTTTCTCCTAGGTTTACAAGTTCATTTCTTCTTTGGTGTATCTCACAATAGAAAAGACTTTTGAATCTGTGTCTTAGGGTCAACAATTCTGAAGAACCAGTTGACAAGGAAGAATATTATCCCTTCATTTCTCCATTCAGGTAGACTATTAGCATCTCCCTTGCCATTCAGTTATCATAGAAGCTTGAAATCTAGTGAGAAAAAATTGAGAAACATTGCAGTTCTTCCTGTAATATCCATATTGTCATGACTTCTCATAATGCAGACAGGTTAAAGGTAAAATATCCATTGAGGAAACCATCCTGTACCAGAGGAGATAGTTTCATGAGATAAGCAGAACCAAGGAAAGAAAGATGTTTGAAACTGTTACCAAATATGGCAATGCATTTTTCTAACTCAGAGCTTCTGTGTTATCTATTCCTCTTCCTGTAATGCCCTTCCCCAGAGTCGCCTGGTTAAATACCTCATTTCATTTAGGCCTCTTTGTAAAAATTTTGGGCAATTCACCAGTGATGTCATCTGGGTTTAGAGATGTGTTTGTAGGGAGGATTTTAAGTACAAATTCAATTTATTTAAGTTAATTTTAATATAGGTCTATTCATGTTATTAATTTCTTCTTAAGTGAGCTTTGGTAGTATGTGTCTTTCAAGGAATTTGCCCATTTCTTCTAACTTGTCAAATATATTAGCCTAAAGTCACTCATAATATCCCCCCTATTATCTTATTAATATCTATAGGATTTATAGTGATTGTACCTCTCTCAATTCAGAAAATGGTAACTCATTGTTTTCTGGTCATTTTGACTAAGGTATCAATTTGATAACTTCTTAAAGAATGAACTTTTGGTTTTATTGATTTTTTTTGTTTCTATTTTATTGAATTTTGTTTTGTTTCTATTTTATTGAGTTCCACTATGATCTTTAGTATTATTTTTTGTTTTTACTTAGTTGTTTGGGTTTCATTTATTCTGCTGTTTCTTAAAAGAGAAGCAGCGTGATTTGAGTCCATTCTTCTTTTATTATATATCTTTTTAATGCAACAAATCTCTTGCTAAGTACTGCAATATCAGGATCCCACAATTTTTAACATGTGTTATGATTTCTATTTTATTAAAATAAACTCTGTTTTATCTCCTTTGGTTGATAGCTATAACTCTTTGTTTTTTTATTTTACTAATTACTTTGGGGCTTATAGTGTTAATCTTTAACTTATGGTCCATATTCATGTGATATTGTAACACTTCACTTATACCATAATAACATACTTTAATACACTTCCTTTTCTCTCCTCTATCCTTTTGTTTACTGCCATCATACATTTTTACATATGTTAAAAAACCCAAACTAAATTGCTATCATTTTTGTTTAACAAAATTAATGCATTTTGTTATTATGTTTAGAGAGCATTATCTTTTTAAAGACATTTGGAAATTAAAAATCCATATAGTTACATTTTCTTTCTGTTTTTCTGTTCACCTCTATTTCTACCAATTATCATTCTTCTGTCTGAAGGAGTTCTTTTACATTTCCTGAAATGAGAATAGGCTGGTGACGAATTTCTCAGCTTTTGTATGTCTAAAATCTCATTATAATTTCTTAATTTTTGAAAACTCTTTTCTGTGGGTACAGATCTCTAGGTTGACAGTTTTCTTTTTTTTTATTCAATACTTTAAAGATGTTGCTCTACTGTCTTCTCAGGTTTATGAAATTGTATGTAAATATGCTGTTATTCTTTGCTCTTAGGTGCATAATGTGTGTGTGTGTGTGTGTGTGTGTGTGTGTGTGTGTGTTTTCTTCTGGCTGCATTTTTTCTTTTTTAGTGGAATATACTTTTTTTTTTTTTTAAACATCTTTATTGGGGTATAATTGCTTTACAATGGTGTGTTAGTCTCTGCTTTACAACAAAGTGAATCAGCTATACATATACATATGTTCCCATATGTCTTCCCTCTTGCGTCTCCCTCCCTCCCACTCTCCCCATCCCCCCCTTCCAGGCTGTCACAAAGCACCGAGCTAATATCCCTGTGCCTTGTGGCTGCTTCCCCCCAGCTATCTACCTTACTACGTTTGTTAGTGTGTATATGTCCATGACTCTCTCTCGCCCTGTCAAAACTCACCCTTCCCCCTCCCCATATTAGTGGAATATACTTGATTTACAATTGTGTTAACAAGTTGTGTTAACTTCTGCTGTACAGTAAAGTGAGTCAGTTTTATATACACATATATCCACTCTTTTTTAGATTTTATTCCCATATAGGTCATTGCAGCATATTGAATAGATTCCCTGTGCTATTCTGTAGGTTCTTATTAGTTATCTATTCTATATATAGTAGTGTGTAACTGTCAATCCCAATCTCCCAGTTTATCCTTCCCCCCCTTTTCCTCCCTGGTGACCACAAGTTTCTTTTCTATATCTGTGACCCAACTTCTGTTTTGTATATAGGTTCATTTGTACTGTTTCTTTATATTCCGTATATAAGTGATATCATATGAAATTTGTATTTCTCTGTCTGACTTACTTCACTCAGTATGACAATCTCTAGGTCCATCCACATCTCTGCAAATGACCAAATTTCATTCCTTTTTATGGCTGAGTAATATTCCATTGTATATATGTACCACATCTTCTCTATCCATTCCTCTGTTGATGGACCTTTAGGTTGCTTCCATGTCCTGACTATTGTAAATAGTGCTGCAATGAACATTGGGGTACATGTATCTGTTTGAATTATGGTTTTCTTCAGATATTTGCCCAGGAGCAGGATTGCTGGATCATATGGTAGCTCTATTTTTAGTTTTTTAAGGCATGCAGTTCTCCATAGTGGCTCTACCAATTTACATTCCCACCAACAGTGTAGTAGGGTTCCCTTTTCTCCACACCCTCTCCAGAATTTATTGTTTGCAGATTTTTTGATGATGGCCATTATGACTAGTGTGAAGTGAGACCTCATAATAGTTTTGATTTGCATTTCTCTAATAATTAGTAACATTGAGCATCTTTTCATGTGCCTCTTTACCATCTGTATGTCTCCTTTGGAGAAATGTCTATTTAGATCTTCTGCCCATTTTTTGTTTGGGTTGTGTGTTTATTTGGTATTGAGCTGCATGAGCTGCTTGTATATTTTGGAGATTAATCCCTTGTCCATCGCTTTGTTTGTATATGAATGCATCACATTCAAACTTCATTACCAAAATTTTCCTGATGCATAGAAGGGCCTAACCACAGATTTCCATCATTATCACCAGTTTCACCAGGCAGGGGGATTGTCACCATAGGGGATGATATAATGAGGAAAACAAGGAGATCTGAAGTAGAGAATTTTTTCTGGGGTAAAATTCATTATCTGTCAGCTTCTCATATGCACCAACTAATTTAATCATCACAGAACCTCATCAAGTTGTCATTTGTCCTCTTGTAAAACAAGAATTTGAAACCAGAACACTTGCTTGTGAAATCTATGCTTCTGTTACTATTACATACAGCCTAGCTATTTGATACTTTCCATATAGTCAATAGTTGTGAACTATTTGAATCATTTGTTAGGGGATTTTTACTCTACTCTGGATCCCAGTTTTTCATTAGAGAGTTTGGGCATGAGATGTGACTAAGAAAGGATCATAGTGCAATATTGACTTAATTTCATCCTGATTTAATTTACATTACTTTTTCAAAATGCACTGTCAAAATGTTACATATAGTGAATAATAATATCAGTAGTAGTGATAAACATTTCAAATATTTTTATTTTAATTGATTTTATTTGAATAAATGAATTAATAAAGATATTGATTTCTTTTTTATGGCTGAGTAATATTCCATTGGATATATATTCTACATCTTCTTTATCCATTCATCTATTGATGGACATTTAGGCTTCCATGTCTTGTCTAAGGGCTTATCATACTAAGTGAAGTAAGTCAGACAAAGACAAATATCATGTGATATCACTTATATGTGGAATCTAAAAAAATTAATACAAATGAACTTATTTACAAAACAGAAATAGACTCACAGACATAGAAACTAAACTTATGGTTACCAAAGGGGAAAGGGGAGGGAGAGATAAATTGGTAATTTGGGTTTAACAGATAAACACTACCCTATATAAAATAGATAAGTGGTCCTCTCTCTCTCATTATCACTTTCTTTCTCATCTTTATTATCCATAGACTGGAAATAACATTTTATAATTGCTGTGATTTGTACTATTATTATTTTATGTATTTACTCATATTCTGACTTCTTTGTTTTTAATATGAATGTGGATGAGATGTGTTATATTTTCAAACATTAAAAAAATTACTAAATTTGTTCATAAGATGCCATTAATCACATGTTTCTCATTCATTTATTCTGTTATTCATTAATTTATTCAGAAAATAATAATTGAACAATTACTATATGGAGGAGGGGTGGGAGACACCTCACAACTATTTAGGGCAAGGATGGGATTTACTGAGCCTAAGGTGATTAGAGTACAAAGGATAAAGATTAACCTGAGTGTTGGAGCTTCTTACTCTGCCTGACAAACAAAGGTTAAGGTTGCAATGAAAACAGTCCTGTTTTACTCAAAGCTGATGGAGAGGCCAAAAGTGGTGGGGGTAAGGAGTGGGTTTTAGAAAAAGAGGATCAAACTCCTGACTCCAGATGCCTTCCCATGATTCCTGTCAATTAAATTTTATACCTTTGCCTCTTGGCAAAACTAGTCAGCATGCCAGAGTTTTCATGTTTTAGTTGGTTTCTTTCTTTGTTTTTGTTTTCTTTAATCATTTTAATGGAGTTCTCTTTACTGGAAGTAAGACTTACAGGTTGTGCAACCTTAGACAAATTACTCAAATTTTCTAGACTTCAGTTTCTGTATCTCAAACTAGGTATAATAATATTGCATAGTTAATGTATTTGTTGTATGGTTTAAATGTCTAGAACATTTCCTGACATATTGGAAGTGCACACTCAATAAATACCAGTTACTACCACCTTAGTATGAAAAAGGTAAAGTATAGATGAGGAAGTTGTTGCTATTTCAAACAGTTATTGCAATCTTCCTGTCTCTTTTTTCAAGGTTGTGTTTTGCCATCTGTTTATTTTATATTTGTTTAGGTACTTACATGCATTCATACTCTAATTTCAGATTCCATGGTTAGTATTTGTTTTCTTGTTCATTTCTCTGGAGCACCACAAAACAATCTATAATAAAAATTTTCAATATGTTGCCAATTTATGGACAATATTTATGTGTTATTTTTACCATGAGATATTCTATGTGTATATGTGGTGCTGGTTGTATAAAAAAATATTTTAGGTGTCAGACTAAATCAAGGTAGTTTTCAATTTTGGTAGATTTAATTTTGGTTTGTATAAAGTAATCAGTGAGACAGTGAGTTTGGGACAGAAACTTAAACATCATCCAATAAAGATGTTCTTCCAGTCTCTTACTCAATATTCATATATCAATACATTGATTTAAGCCTTCTTTTCCCCCTTCATATCTGAGCATCTCTGGATCCTCTGCTTGAAATGACAGTACATGTCTATTTGCCCACATTTTATATCTGTTAAAAAGGAATTGGGGGCTTCCCTGGTGGCGCAATGGTTGAGAGTCTGCCTGCCGATGCAGGGGACATGGGTTCGTGCCCCGGTCCGGGAAGATTCCACATGCCGTGGAGCGACTAGGCCCGTGAGCCACGGCTGCTGAGCCTGCGCGTCTGGAACCTGTGCTCTGCAACGGGAGAGGCCACAACAGTGAGAGGCCCGCGTACCGCCAAAAAAAAAAAAAAAAAAGGAATTGGGAGTGGCTGTGGTGATTTAGTCCTTTTGCATAGATGTTATTCAGGTACCATTCTGATCCTACAGATGTGCATTAGTTTAGTCCTCTGGTAACAGTTTAAACACTGGTAAACATACTAATTGTACAGCAGTAAATGTTGCATTTATTTATTTTAAGTGTATCTTTGAGAAAAAAGATATATATTTACTTTTTACTATGGGCTTGAGAATACTGGTTAAATCATAATTTATTATTTTACTCTTTTTAACAATTATCTCTTAAAGGAGTGGGAAGGTTCATTAATATGTGGCAGGTTTTTTAGGGGTTTCAGGAAGGGAAATCATATCAAAGATCTCCTTATCCTATGTTAATAATGGTATTACCTCTTATTTGCCTACCTGATTTTTAAAAAAAATGATTTATATCTGTAAGCCCTAGTTGTGCTTTGATGTTTATTTTGACATGTCTGCTTATTGCATACCTACAATATATATCTTCTTTTAGTTTGTTTGAAAAGAAATGTGCTGTGTAATTTAGTGATATCATTATTTAGTTTGAACCCTAATTCAAACACAGACACAGGCATTTGAGGAAATAGTCTCTTTTAAAAGATTTGTGTAGAACAATCTTCAGGGTGAACATCGTTGGGTCCTTGGTAAGTGAAAACTATCAACACTAAGGTTGCCACTACTAATTTTGCTCAGGACAAATTTTAATGTCTCAGAAGACATGAATGCATCTAAGTCTAGGTCTTTACAAAAGAAAAAACAAAAGAGTCACACATCTCACCAAAACAAAAAAAGAGAGAGAGAAAAGAAAGAAAATGTTTGGTTAGAAGAAAATGTATGTACCTTGAACTATATTTTCTCAATCTTTAACTATTTGTCAACAAATACTATTTTGATATACTATGTTGAAAGCATCAGGTAGATTATTAGGAACTTAAAAATATAACTGACCTCAAACATTTCACAATATATTTGTGAAGGTAGGGTACATCCATGTTAGAATAAATATTTAAGCATAGTCAATATATATATTCAGGACCAAATAAATGAGGTAATAAAAAAACAGCTCCCTATCTCCTACAAACTCTTTATTTCTTTAAAGTAACAATCATCTTTTTAGCAACTACTGCATATCATTACCTGGAAAGTTTTCCTAATACCTAATAGTAGAAATCAAGTCATTTATTCTTGTTCTATCTCAGCACACAAGGTGAACAGCCATCACTCAAAGATGTTCATTTTATTTTACTTGACTTTTAGCCCTTTTGGAAAGTGAATCCTTAAATAGACATTAATGAAGAAACTTATAAGTCATTGTCAAAGTTTAATTTACAACTAACTTTAAATTTTCAGTTAACCCATGATATCACACCAGTATTACAGCTGCATCTAGTTTTGTTTACAGTAAAAACAGAGGACTGATTGTTACAGATCAAGCCAGACACCCATGACTATGAAGAATCTGAGAAATAATCCTTTCAGATTTATATAAAATAACTGAAAATGCTATTTTTACTCACAGTATTTTTTTGACTTATCAGAAATTCACAGTAACAAAATCAAATTCTATTGCTAGAGCTTTAAGGAAAAAGTGAAATTGTGGTGAATAATTTTGCCAATTTGGGGATAATAAAAGCAGTAAAAGGAGCATAATGATCTAACCTCAATTTTCTTTACTAGAAACACACAGAGCTCATATTACACATGTGACAGCTTAACTAAAAGGCAAACAAACTCATTTTCTCCTTGAAAATATTTGTTTATAGTAAATTGTATTTCAGAAATTCAACAGAAATTGGACAATCTCAAATAACTAATCAGACAATAGTTTCCAAAAATTTTTTTTTCAAACTATGGATTAGGTACCTTGAGTCAACAGGATTTTAATCCAGAGCTGGAAAAGGGGCAGAGGAGAAGTAAACAGCCTAGCCAATATTTCTAGATATAATCAATAAAAAGTGCCATGTTGGAGCATTGCTACATTTATTTTTCCATCTGATTTTAGATAAACATTGGTAAATTACTTACATACAAAATACTTTCTATTTTGAACCCTAAACCTAGAAATAAATTTGAAAGATACTGATGACTTTGTCAAAGGTACAAATGTTTAAGATGTTTGTAAGGGGGCTTCCCTGGTGGCGCAGTGGTTGAGAGTCTGCCTGTCGATGCAGGGAATGCGGGTTCGTGACCCAGTCCGGGAGGATCCCACGTGCTGTGGAGCAGCTGGGCCTGTGAGCCATAGCTGCTGAGCCTGTGCGTCCGGAGCCTGTGCTCCGCAACGGGAAAGATGTTTGTAAGTATCTTAGAAAGACTGAATTTCTTGTCATAGACATTTTACACATATTCCTAGATGAAAAGTCTATCTTGTATTTCAGAATCATCTTACAATGATAAGAAATGTGTCATTTCTTCTGCTTTGGACTACTCTTCTACAAGTGTTTGGGGTTGTGGTGTAACCTACAGCATTCTCTGGAGGCTCCTCTATGACCTCCACTCAACTAAAATTGCATGTTTTCATTTCAAAGGCTTCTTACCATCAGGATTTAAACATTTTTTTCATCCAAAACTTAACAAAACAAGCAAATAAAGACGTCAGTATCCACAAGAAGTTCTCCCAAACTATTATTTTTCTCAAATTTACAGCAAAGCTTCTAATAGTCTCTTTATGCACATTCCCCGGTTCTTTATCTCAGATTACCTCCCAACTTGCTACAAAACAACTTCTACTTAACATTAGTGAAACTGTTTTGAATATGTTTAACAACCTCTTGTTTGCATAATCAATTTTTTTATTTTCCCTCGAACCATCTATTTTATTAAGCAATGTTGACCACTGAGTTTGAATCATTCTATTTCTTCAGTTTCTATGATACCATGATTTCCTACTCACCCAGATACTTCTCCAGTTGGGCTTCTCTTTCCCTGTCATCCTTTAATTTGTGATTCTTCTTGAAGATGTTTCTTTGATTCTCACTCTATTTTCTCCCCCAATATGGCCTATCTACAATCATGGATCCAATATTGACTACACATTTGTAATTCCCAAATCTAGATCTACAAGTCTTATTGCACTAATGGTCATATTATTAGTATATTTATTTTCTTACTAAAAATTGGCGTTTAAATCTACAGAAAGCTTAAAATCTACAAAAAGCTTAAAAGGTGATTTTCACCTTCTCTTGTAAAATAGGGAAATGTAGGAATATTAGCCAAATTTGTTTGTGGCAACAATGAGCTTGAGCTAATTAACTTCTTGGACATGTTATGGACCTTATAGTCATTTGAGTTTTAGAACCACAATAAAGAAGAGAGATGTAGATTTGGAATATAACAGACCAGGTTCTTTTGGCTAAATGGCATTAGTCAAGCCTATTTTAAGTCTCTTCATCAATATGTAATGTAAAATAAAAAACAAAATATACATTTACTATGCTTTTTATAGGATTAGAAAAATGTTTCTTCTTTATCAGTTTATTTATTAGTGACATTTATGCATTTATGTAACATATACTATGTACCATGTACTGAGGTGAATGTTGGAGGAGACACATAGCTTCTGTCCTTATGGAACTTAAATTCTATGTAGTGTATGAAATAATTATGTAATAATAAGTGTCATTAAATAGATAATTGTGGATTGCACATGGCATATATGAACACTTAATAAAAACTAGTTATTTTAGTCTTATATAAATTAACTTGGAGCATAGAATTCCTAGGAATTAGAAATTAAATGCATTTACTTTAGAGTAGGAATGTTAGAAAATTTAGCCACAGTAAGGGTTTTATCTTGAAGTTCATGCTGTGGTTGTTTCTTTTTCTATTCAAGTGTCTGTACTAAATGCTGGGATGAACATTATCCATAACTTCAATTTTTAACAACACACACAAAAAATTAGTGTGTATGTGTGTGTAATTTTATAAACAATTATCATATGTTAATTATCAATCTTGTCCCTCAAAGAAGCAAACTATAACCTTGCTTCTCAGAGGACTAACAAATGTAAGTGGACTACCAATAAAGATAACAGGAAATTATTTTTGCTGAGAAAAGGTAATTTGTGAAACTCTTTAAAAAAATATTAGTTTTATTTCTGCACTTTAAGTTATTTATCAATATAAGTAGATGCTTTAAATGCCCAATGAAATGATATTTGCTGCTATTTCTTCAGCATTATGAAAGTGTACATTTTATATCCATGGAGAGTACTCTATCTAAGCAATTTCTCAAGATATTGTTATTAAGTATAAGAAAAGATAAAAGATTAATATTTTTATATCTTGTGTCTTTCACTGTATTTAAAAAATAATGTGGACCTCAGTTTCTGGTTCTGCATGTTAGGATCTTAGAATCACCACTCCATTTTAACAAATGAAAAGCTGAACAGACTCTAATGTAACAAATCTTCTTGGGCAAACCAAGAAGAGAGAAAAAGGAGACAGAAAGGGGAGGACAGAGGGCAAACCACTGCCCTCAAGATTGGAGAGACTGACAGGTGAAAACAGAGAATAACCACTTACCAGAACAGAGACTCACAAGTGGAAATCTCCAGAGGAATCAGTGCTGGAATTGGAAAACCTGAAATGTGGTTGGCGAGCAGCTGGGGGCTCAATGTATACAAGTCTGAGAGTTAAAAACTCCAGGAAAACCCATTCATAGTAAGGTCCCCACAGTTTTGTAAGATTTACCTCCATGAAGTCCATTAGAGTCCAACAATAAATATCAGAAAAAATTCCCTCAGGCTTTCAGTATGCGGAGGGGAAAAGGAAACATTTTGAAATACTTCAGATTACTCTATTCTACTTAAACAGGCATGCCCTCAGGAGAAACTAGTCAACTAGAGACTAACCTGCTGGAGTATTATCAGAGCCTAACTGATTTAGGAGAAAGGAAACACCTAACTCCAGTCAACTCTAGTCTTTTACGTGGGAGAAGGAAAATACCCTACTTCAGCCCACTCTAGCTTTTCTGTCCCAACTAAGGGGAGTAAAAAGCCCTGAAAAACACTTGTGAAATTTACAGTCCAGAGGCACTGGCTCACTGAAAGATTAAGACCTAATTGTAGGATTATAGAATGCTTCCCCTCTCCCCACATCTTACTATCACATTACCAAAGGCTTATTTGCAGCAGTTTTTCTTACCTCATACATCATGTGTAGATATAAAGAAAAAATTACATACCAAAAGACAAGAAAACAATTTAAAGAGATCAAGCAAATACCAAAACTAGACATGTAGAAATGTTAGAATTATCAGACTGTGAGTTTAAAACAACTATGATTAATATGCTAAGGACTGTAATGGATAAAGTAGACAGCATGCAATAATGGGCATGTAAGCAGAGGGAAGGAAATGCTAAGAAAGAACCAAAAAGAAATGCTAGAGATTAAAATCATTGTAACAGAATTGAAAAATACCTTTGATGAGCTTACTAGTAGACTGGACACCAGCGAGGAAAACATCTCAATAGAATCGTAAAACAAAGAAAACAAAGACAACCACAAACCCAAAACCCCCAAAGTTAAAAAGAAAAAGACTGATAAAAACACAAAAGGGAATATCCAAAAACTGTGGAACAACTACAAAATTTGTAATATACATGGGAATATCCAAAGGGGAAGAAAGAAAGAAAGAAAGGAACAAACCAAGTCCAGGAATCTCAAAAAATACCAAGTAGAATAAATGAGAAACAAAAACAAAAAACTACATCTAGACATAACATTTTCCAACTATAGAAAATAAAGGAAATTCAAAAAAAAAAGCCAGAAAAAAAATAAACCTTACATATAGAGAAACAAAGATAAGAAATACATTGGACTTCTCAGAAACCATGCCATCTAAAGAGTGGAGTGAAACATTCCAAGTTTTGAAAAAAAATAAGCACCAACCTAGAATTCTGTACTTTGTGAAATTAGCTTTCAAAATTGAAGGAGAAATAAAGACTTTTTCAAAATAACATAAATTGAGAGAATTGGTTGTCAGCAGACCTTCCTTGCAAGAAATGATAAAAGTTTTTTAGAGAGAAGGAAAATATCTGAGGTAAAAAAAACTCAGATCTACATTAAGGAAAAAAGAGCACTGAAGAAGAAATAAGTAAAAGTAAAATTTTATATTTCTTATTCTTAATTGATCTAACAGATAACAGTTTGTTCAAAATAATAAGAGCAACAATGTGTTTGATTATGTATGCTTATGTATATATGATATGCTTATGTATAACCATGGGTATGATAATGCCATTTTAGATACAATACTAATGATACAATCCATTAAAGAAATAATTGATAAGCTGGACTTTAAAACAATTTTAAATATCTGCTTTGAAAGGCAGTGTCAAGAAAATGAGAAGATCAGCTACAGACTGGGAGAAATTATTTTCAAAAGACTCAGTGAATAAAGTTTTATTTTCCAAAATATACAAAGAATTCTTAGAACTCGATAATAAGAAAACAAGTAACCTGATTAAAAAATGGGGTAAACATCTTAACAGACACTTTACCAAAGAAGATTATACAAAGGGAAAATAAACATATAAAAATATGTTCCATATCATATGTAGTCAGGAAAATGCAAATTAAAATAACAATATGATACCATTACACACCTATTATAGTGGCCAAAATCCAGACACTGACAACACCAAATGTTGATAAGGAAGTGGAACAACAGGAAGTCTTATACATTGCTGATGGGGATGCAAAATTGTAGAGTCACTTTGGAAAACATTTAGCAGTTTCTAAACATAAACATAAAACTAAACATACTCTTACTATATGATCCAGCAATTGTGATCCTTGATATTAACCCAAAAGGATTGAAATTATACAAAACCCTGCACATATAAATTTATAGCCGCTTTATTCTTAATGGTCAAAATTTGGTAACAACTGAACTTCATTCAGTAAGTGAATGAATAATGTGAGGTACATCCAGAAAATAGAATCTTATACAATGCTAAAATTAAATGAACTATCAAGGCATAAAAAGATATGGAACAATCTTAAATGCATATTACTAGGTGGGAGAAGACAATCTGAAAATGCTACATACTGTTTTATTCCAACTATACAACATTCTGGAAAAAGCAAAACTGTGGAGATAATAAAAAGTTTAGTGGTGTGGGTGTCGGGGGGAAGGAGATGAATAGGCAGAGCACAGAGGATTTTTAGGACAGTGAAAATACTCTGTATGATACTATAATGGTGAATATCTATCATTGTACATTTGTCCAAATGTATAGAATGTATAACACCAAGAGTAAACCCTAACTATGAACTTTGGGTGATTACGATGTGTCAATGTAGGTTTGTCCTTGGTTTAAAAACAATGAAATTACCATTCTGGGTAGTAATGTAGATAAAGGGGGAGGCTGTGCATTAGTGTGGTTGGGAGTATATGGAAATTCTCTATACCTCTTTTTCAATTGTATTCTAAATATAAAGTATTCTGAAAAAAATAAAGTTTTAAAAAATTTCCTAACATGAGACTTTAACAATTAGTGTTTTACAAAAATGTGTCTAGACTGCTCCCATAGGCCCACATCATTTATCTTTACCATATGAAAACGAAGAAAATTCCTTGAGGTTGCATTATTAGAATAAGAGTATGTAATTCTTTGAGTGCAAGCATGTTTTAATTTGCTTCACATTTTAATGGGATGGGAGCTAGCAAGTCTGATGAAAATAAAATTTGGCCGTATGATTTAAGATCATTGAATCCCCCCCCCCCCACAATGACCTGGTTCTATATATATGAACTAAGAGACTTCTATCTTAAAATTTGAGAATATTTTCTTTAAAATTCTTTCCTAAGTAATTATTAGTCATTGCCTATGGTGTCCCTGGAAGTTAATATCTTTCATATAATAGTTTCTTTTTCATTCATTTATTTAATATGGGTATACTTGAGCCCTAAACTAGAATTTTAGGATTGTGATCAGTGGAAAGAGTAATCAGTAATAAAAAACTATTACATCCTTGTTGATATGCAAACATGGTAGTATCGTATTGTAGGAACAGAAAGTGTAGTCAGCCAAAAGGTGGCAAAGGCCCACATAGCATTTCTTGGAAAAAGTGGTCTATTGTATGAATCCTGAGCATAAACTCAATGTAAGGACTTACGGCAACTGCAACCATTTCAATGCCTTAAACATGGTAGTGTCAGTGGTACTTAGAAAGTTGTGATGGTAGATAAAGGGAGAAAGATCTGGTTTGGACATCTGCATTAGAATGAACAAGGTGATTTACAAAAACCCTTTTCAATTGTTGCTCTGGAGAGATATAAAACAACTCTGTTTTTATGCCGTGATGAGAGCAGCTATGGAAATGCAACTTTGAGGTTTGTTGGCCAGCTTTTATATAATCAATCACATTGACTGTGTGACAGTCCAAATCAGTCATTATGATAGGTGAAAACAGTGAATCGACCTTGCTACAATCCAGTGTTTGGGTCATACAGGCATGAACTATGTTTATATGCCTGAAGCAAATGGATGAAGGAACAGCAGTGTGGTCAATAAGTTTCACTGGCCCAGTCAGCTTGATCTATTTTTTAGTATATGTGCTGCTGAAGTGAGCACAGCTTGGTCTATTTTGAATCCCTATAGTATCAAAGCCAAGGCCCTGTGGATCAGTCACAGAGACAGCCAATCACAAACTGCTCCAGTAATGAAGCCATAGTGCTGTGGAATTTATGAGGGTATAAAGTTAAGTAGATATTAAAAAGGGTTTTTATTTCTTTCCATATTAGCTAATTATTAACTATCATTTTCTGTCAATCCCCTTCCTTCCAAAACTTGTAAATATTTATCTTGACATCTAAAGCATATTAAAATCTGATAATCTATGAATAAAACACTGCCCCAAAATAAAAGGCAGGTCCAATATTGGAAAAA